>NC_046155.1:183826151-183941151 GCF_011064425.1 Rattus rattus
TGGTGGGGAGAACCTGTGTGTTGAGATGGCTTCAACCATCAGGTATAACATTTTGTGCTATGAGCTGGAAGCTGTGGTCCAACCTCTGCTAACATCATGTTCCTCAAGACTCCTCAGTCCTTAGAGGTTCTTGTTCAAGAATGTTCAAGGAAACTCTAAGCTCAGAGAAAAGAGTACCCTGGTAGTTTCTCACTGAGAAGTCACTGCAGACAGAGGGAATTTTTTTGGCTGAATGTCAGGTTCAATGTTACAATTTAAAATAGACTTTTTAAACTAAGAACGTATCCACAAGTCTAAAACATGTCATCAACCAGATACTTCAGACTCATGAATTCACTGGCTTTGACCAGCTCAAGGCCCAAGTTCCTATCCCAGTGGCCTTCCCTAATCTCAAGGTGTTTCATTGGCATGGAGGCTTGCTCTCTTTATGCCTGACCAGCATGTGTATAAAACCCAGGTTAGGATCACCCAGTCTCTTCTCTTGATAAACTGCTCTTTGCCTCCATTGGCTATGCGTGGGGTTTCCTTGTGGTAGCCAGGCATACCATGCAGGTTACTGGGAGAAAGTCTGCATTCACTGTGATGATCCACAGAGTGGCTTTGCCCTACAATCAGGAGACCCATTGTAAACATGCATAAATTCATACTGGAAAAAAATAAATCGTAAGCATAAGCAAAATTACTGAAATCAGTAGTTTTAAATAAAAGAAGTCTGTTTTTAAAAATAAGAGTGTTTCATAGAAAGTGCAGAACACACTTCTTTTAAAAGATTTAAAAAAAAAAAAAGCAATCTTTTTAAGGCATTGAAAATGGACTTCCAGGGAAGCCATTGCAGGCCAAGGACTTCTGAACTCATTTCTGCATTGACTGGAAGAACACCCTCCTAGCAGAACTATCCCTAAATAAATTGACTGTCCTGTTAGATCAAGATTTGTGCTTGATCCTGACACTTACCCTGGAATGCCAGCATTCTTAGAAACATTCCATCAGGCCCCAAGACAGGCAGCTTGATTAAGAAGAGACATTGGAGGCATGAAGCACTAACCATGAGTCTTGTATTTCTTGTCAGACTGTGATCCTGACAGAGATCTGATGTTTCAGAAGAACCCAAGGGCTCACTGCTCATGAGATGGTTGGGCGGGTTATGGTTGTGGGCCTGGGAACTGGTGTCTGCAGAATGAATAGACTTCTGTCTACAACACCAGGACACTGTGAAGCCATGTCGAGTCCCTGCCCCTTTGCCTCAAGGCAGGTCCATTATCTTGGATGTTTGTCAGAGTATATATTCCCAGTGACACACTTTGACACCATGGTGCAGCTATCTTTCACACATGGCAAGCCATCACCTTCCAGCAATGGGTGGTCTTAGCTCTTTCTTCTGAGTATGTCAGTCTGTCTCATATCTGTTTATCTTGGCCTTTGGGAATGTTCTTATGCCCCAGTCCATGTATCACAAAGCAGTATGGCTCTGGGCTCTGTAGTGGAGGCAAAGGGCTCTCAGATTCTAACAGGGAACAAGTCAGCTCAAAGTACTTGGTGACCAATCAACACAAACCTGGCAGTTACAGCCTGTAGATATCTCTGGCCCTTTGTCTGGGTCTCTTTCTCATATCTCCACTATTACCTCTGACCATCTATGTAGATAAGACACTCCCTTCACTCCCCCAACCCAGACAGCTCATGAGAGGCTTCCTGGGTCCTCATTTCAACCAGCCCCACCACTTCTCCTTCATTCTGCCCTCTTCGGACATGATCCACTGTTCTTTTTCCATTTGTTGTTGTCTCTAAAACTATAACAAACACAGGTGTCAGAATCTAAAACAAATGGATCATCAGTTACCTCCTGTAAAACAAAATAAGGACTTCATACCTGGGCATTCATCCCAAGCAAGGACCTTGCTTGAGTTTGATTGTGACCAGACCCCTGCTTCTTTATGAGCTCTCAGTGGATATTCTCTGAGCAGATATGACCAATGGATACCTTCATCATATTTCCCTTTGAGTCTCTTGAGGCTAACAAGCGCTGGGGAGCTCACGGGTGTACCCCAGGATTTTTCACAGGCCTACCACACTTTCCTAGTATGCCTCCTCCTTCAAGGGTATCATGGGCCATCTGATTATACAGCAGGTGGTTAGGACGCCCCATTCAATGGGCCTGCTGCATCATTTCCTGTCCTTGTTTTCACACCATTGGTGCCCGTGCCATCTCCAGTTGTCCAGCAAAGATGGTTTTGAGACGTTTCTGAAGAGTCAGTGACTACCTGAAGCAACCTCAGACTTCCATTCTCTTCCTGGGGAGTGCCCCAGGGCATTCAGGACAGTTTCTCAGAGCCCTCCGCCTTAGGGTTCTGGCTTGTTCTGTAGATTGCAGTCCATTCTTTTAATTGAGCACAGAAGAGATAGTCTTTCTTGTCTCAAGTTCCACACACTCTATGAAAGGCTAACATCTGTTTCTGCTAGAATGTTTAATAAGTCAAAACAGACCTCCACAGATCCTTGCCACGGGCAGGCAGTATTTATCTGAATCATAGTAAACACACACACACACACACACACACACACACACACACACACACACACACACACACACACACACTACCACCACCACTAACAACAACAACAACAACAACAACAACAACAACAACAACAACAACAACAAAACCAACCCAGGTGTCTAAAGGAAAACCCTAAGACCAGACTGTCTTCAGCCACACCAGCATCCTAGTCTCTCCCTACCCAGCTGCTATAACTCAGGGTGAAGAAAATATCTCAGACTCGATAGACAGGAACCCCAAGTGGGGTTGAGTACAGGGGAGTTGGTGAAGAAGCAGGTAAAGTGCTCTGTGGAAAGTTGATACCAGCATTGGTAAATCACTCTTGGGCTGAGATCCTACACCGTCAGCTCTGGGGCTCTCAAGTGTGAATGCCCGTGATCCCTGATATGTGTTGAGCTGATGTTTAAGAATGAATCTGCCCCTCAGGAGGCAACCACAGATCTGCCTCGTAATTGCTTCTAACTAGACTTGGGATTTTAGGAGATGTGTAACAGTGGCTGGCAGCTTCTTGACTCACTACCCTGGGTTAGATCTCCTTATGTAAATCCCACTAGAGAGAACTCGGTGACCACTGATGTTTCCAAGTGTCTGAGGCCTCCTGTAACAAGGGGACACCCATACTATGCCTGCACTGTGGCTTTAAAGATCAACCAGAGGCTAAAGCCTGAGAATTCTTAATCTCCTGTCGCAATTCAACAAATGTTGAATACCATGGTTAATCGCTGCTGTGAGTCAAGGTCAACACCTATGAATTATAGCAGTGCAATTGGTTAGCGAGAGGGACATACATAAAGTGCCTGCATCAAATCGTCTCATTCACATGAAGCAAGTCTGACAAACTAATTTCTGAATACTGAGTCTTTTTTCCATTGTACAGAGACGTCTGTTACACTTTGTGAATTCCACTAACAGAGGGGGGGAATGTGCTTTTTTTTTTTTTTTTTTAGGTTGTCCCGGTGCCAAAAAGCACGAGTTTCTGACAAGTGTCCTGGATGCGCTCTCCACAGACATGGTCCACGCCGTCTCTGACCCCTCTTCCTCATCTGGCAGGTATACTGAGTCTTACTGCAGAGCAATGTGATGGCCTGAAGCCCAGAAATCTGAAGGAATCTGGAAAGCTAAATTCTTCTTGGCCACTGGCCATGTGAGATCAGGCAGTTCATTTGAGTGGAGAGAGAGAGAGAGAAAAGAGAGAGAGAGAGAGAGAGAGAGAGAGAGAGAGAGAGAGAGAGAGAGAAGAGAAGAGAAGAAAGAGAAGAGAGAGACCCTCTAGAGCAGGAGGACACTGGGAAACAGCCCCACTCTTCACGTTCAGGGGCTCCTGGGTCCCAGAGAAGAGGAACACATTTCCTGTGGTAGATCTATAGGTTGAAATTGAATCTGAGATTTATCTACCGGGTTTTAAATGCTTTGGAATGCTGCAGTGCTGCAACTAAAAAAAAAAAAAAAGTTGGCTTTTTGTTTTTATTTTTTCTTTGTTTTTGAGACATGGTTTCTCTGTGTAGCCCTGGCTGTCCTGGAACTCATTCTGTAGACCAGGCTGGCCTTGAACTCAGAGAGCCACTGCCTCAGCCTCCTGAGGGCTGGGATTTACTTATTGTGGACACCTGCACACGTGAGACTTGTTCAGGTTCAAGTATACAAGTCGAGGCATTGATCCCGCCGACACCAGCTCACCTAGAGATGCTCTCCTGTGTACACTGTAGACACACCGGGGCTTGGGTTCTGTACCACGGCAGAGCTTACAGTGCCTCTGCGCCCACTTCCTCATAGTCCAGGGTGATGGAGTGGCCCAGGTGAATGGCTCTGACACTTCAGTACTTAAACTCATCCCCGTGTGTTCACAGTGTCTCACTCTTACTTCTAAAGGAAACCTGATTTTAATGTTTTTGTTTGCCTGAAAATAATGGCTTCCATGCCATTCTGATAACAGCTCCTGGCTGTCTCACGGATGCAGTTTCCTTAGCAAAACTCCCTTCATCTTGCGGTTCCTTTGCTAAGGAAGTCATAGGGGAGAAGGAGCACTAAGGGGAAATGTCACAATTGCATATGCCAAGGCCAAAGAAGTCACCTAACTTTTTGTACTTGTGGAAGTGACTGACTTGCCTTCTGAGTGTCTGACCCACAATAGCATAGCACCAGGAAGCCCAGTCCCTGGCAGCTGTTGGCCTCTGCCTGCTGTGTTTGCACTCTCACAGAGGAAATGTTCATCTATACCAGTGGACAGTGGAGTCCACAGAGTCTAAAGTGATAACACATGTCCTCCACCTCAGGTGAGAGGCGCATGTCCTTACAGCACAGCTTCAAGGTTTGACTCGCAGCCTGACTTACTCGTGTCTCATAATGTACAGCTGCAAAAGAATTCCAAAAAAAACCGTCGAGTTACCACTTTAACATTTTTTCGATATTGCCTTCAACTATCCTCATCTATTTAAGTGTATCTTACACACACAGTAGACAAATTATCACATTAAAGTAGTGCGCCTGGGACTCTAGATGCCTTTGGTGGATGCCGGTATCTGAGCTACCTGTTGGCCTAGGGAAGCCTAGGTCTCAGGACAGTGACCTTGCTTTCAAGGCCTTGGGCAAGTGAATAACCACAGTGCACACGTGTGCTGCGGTGTTCCTTGTTCTGAACACATTGGCTGAGCCATTACGAATGGCTTTCCTACTTTGTATTTGAAAGTGGCCGTCTCAGGTAGTGCATCAGGGTAGGCATAAATAAGCGTTGGGGTGGGGAAGGCTGAAGCCAGAGTCAGGGAGACAGCAGCGTCGGCCTTCTGCCTGACACGGTTGTTCGTCCTCTAGGCTGTCAGAGCCAGACCCCAGCCACACCCTGGAGGAGAGGGTTGTGCATTGGTACTTCAAGCTGCTTGATAAGAACTCTAGCGGAGACATTGGCAAGAAGGAAATCAAACCCTTTAAGAGGTTCCTGCGAAAGAAATCCAAGCCCAAAAAGTGCGTGAAGAAGTTTGTGGAATACTGCGATATGAACAACGATAAGTCCATCACGGTGCAGGAGCTCATGGGCTGCTTGGGCGTCACCAGAGAGGAGGGTAAAGCCAACACCAGGAAGCGTCACAGTAAGCCTTCCTTACTTCACTGCTCTGCACTTTAATCATGCTGGGGAGATGGGATTGCTTCCTGGATTTGACAGGGTCTGCTGTACAGAAGTATGGCATGCCATTGGTTATTGTGACCTGTGTAGAAATGACCACAGGTGGTCAGCCAGCAGCTTGTCACCTGGCCAGGAGAGCAGCAAGTCTCAGGAGCGTGAGCTGAGCACAGCTCTAACGCACCAACCTATTACTGTCTAATCACCATGGCTAACTGTTCAAACCTGACCTCCCTTCCTGGTTTCATTAGTGCTAACTGACCAGCACAGTTCATAGACTGCACTGGAACAATCAGGCCAGGTCAGGGGCAGTGAAATCGTCACCTCTAGGAAATCAGTTGTCCTGGTGGGTTTAACTGACTTAAGCTGTTGGACGGGTCTCTCTGTGAGGCCTGACCTCTGTAAGTCACCAGATATAGCAGGGGTAGAGAGAATTCCAGGAGACATGAGTCCGAGGTTCTGACATTTGATTTTATGATTTAGTGACTGACTTCATCAACATGTTGGAGCACATGTGTGGAACATGAGTGCGTTTCTCCCTTTGTACCTCGGAGCTGTGTGGTTGTGGTCAGGGCAGCATTACAGTAATTGGCTGCAGGGACTTTAGATAGCCATCTTCAAAATAAAAAGTCATCTTCCCATAAATTAGCAAGAATCATTTCTTCAAGGCAGAAATCTAGCCTGGACCCTAATTTAGTTATATAATGTCGAATGGTCACCATGGCATATACTAGAGGCAGAGATACAAGGAGGGAGATGTTTTGCCTTCCGGGAAACCACATGGTATAGATCACAGTTGGGATGGCTTCAAAAGGGGATCTGGGCTCAACATGTTCCTTTGAATGAGGTGGCTGTCTGCACAGGACAGAGGGCTGCTGGGAATCGTGAACTCAGAACAGGGCTTGGAGGCAGGGCTATTACAGGTGTTGGCCTGCAAGGAGGGAGTGTTGATGGGACATCAGGAGACTACAGAGCAGCTCTGGAATGGGGCTGCCTGGCCCTGGGAAGGAACAGGCAGGACTACAGCTAATGGGAGTAGAGTCCTGCTTTCCTTGCTGCCTTTAAGTAGTCTATTAGAATTCTGATCGGTCGCTATGGTTAGAGGTAGAGTCTGGGCTTAGGAGACAGGAGCATCTGGGATACTGGCCTGTGTGTACTTGTGGACCAGCAGGAAACAGGTATCTAATACTACCATGGAACCAACAGTGAATAGGGAAAAAGGAGGGAGATGAGACCAGTCCACTGGGCACAGGCAGCAACTGTCCATAGCCAGGAGGGAATGAATGAGGTCACGGAGGTACACGGAGGCCATTGCAAAGTAGGAAGGAAGGTTGGAGAAATCCCCTCCCCCCCGAGACTCTGGCCAAGGATGAACTTTGGCCAGATGAGAGAGGCTGCACTCTGAGCAGAGACTCGAGCGAGTCAGGGGGTACCTGAAGTAGAGTGGCCATGTAGCACACGGGTGGGTACTGCACTGGGAGTAGAAAGGGGAGACCCCTAATCTCCAAGCCAAGAGCAAACATCGTATGAGTGAAATGAGCCAAACCTAATGTTTTCTAATTTTAATACTGAACCAAAATATTTCAAAGAACAGAATGTGAGTGGGTGGGGCTCAGGCTCTCTCTGTGCTTTTCTTTGTGGTTAGGATTTGAGATAAAACAAGGCATTCTCCTAGTGTTACAATAGGACATTTGTGTTGTTAGACAATGTTTCCATGATGACTTACAAAAAGCTCACTCTTAACAAATCTAGCCTCAGGTCTCTATGGATACATTGTCATTTGATGATGTTGAGCCTGTCATTGAGGAGTATTTGACTAACAATAACGTCTTTTCCTTTCCAGCCCCCAGAGGAAATGCCGAAAGTACTTCTTCGAATAGACAGGTGAGTATGTCTGTGCTGCAGACTTTATAATATTCCGTCTACTTCAACTTTACAAGAGAAATCCAGGGCCTACGTGTAGGATTAGGTGCAATCGTCCCTTCAGAAAAACCAGACAGCTCAGTTAAGGCAGCTACACATGACAGCATTTGTAGCAAAGAAACTTTCTTTGCCAAAGTCTGCCTGAGATCACTGACCAGCTAAGTCCTTTATGTAAAGATTCTGCCCTTTTAAAAAAAAAAATTTATTTGAAATTCCAATTAATTTGTTAATTTAGCAATGGGTTTCCAAGTTGTGTGGTAGGAACGGTTAGGGAAGCTGGTGATTGGTGTTTGTTTCTTAAATATTAAGGTGACGACTGGGACAGGAGACACTCTGCCCCTCAAATAACCCCCACTCACCTGGAGATCAAAAGAGGCAGGAGTTCATTTCACAAAGAGCTTTTCAGTTCCCTACGGCGTTAACAAACATTTGTGTTTCTGAGGCCACATTTCTAGATATGCAATTAAAGGGCACAGTTGTGGTCCCTGCGTCCCCAACCGCAGTCTAAGTGGGGACACTTTGCAGGGTTCTTTACCCAAAGCCAGGCATGTTGCGCTCTCTATGACTCTGGTATGTTATCTGTTTACATTGGCTGCACCTGTTTGATGCCGGGCGGAGGGTCCCTGTTTGTTGTGGGTTTTAAGTAGGGACCTCCTGTACACACCTTGGAGGGATTTCATTAGGAAGGGCATGTGATTCATTTTCCTTTGTTTGGTAAATGTTTATGGTTTTAACTTTTCCAGTCACACTGCAAATCACTTACACTTGCAAAGGGGGCAGGTCTGAGAGCAATTACCCAGCTGCCTCCAAAGGCTTCCCAGGGGCTGTTTGCGCTCGCTAATGGCAACTCTTTGGCACACATGTGCCACACAATCTTAAATACCTCCCCGCAAACCAAGCCTTCCACTTCAGCGCTGTTCCAGAAAAAAGGCGGACCAGTGCGGTTTCTCCATCTTTCTTACAGTACCTCAATGCACAGAGCGAGTCCCTACTGCATGCTGTGGGGTGATGTCAGCGGGCCAGAAATCAGAAAGTTCTTTCTAGGTAGCCTCATATCTGCTCAGCAAGGATCAGAGCTGTGCGCTCGGGTGTCTGGATATGGCTACCAAGGACAACCCTCTTCCGCAGAAGTTCTGGTCATCTTCAGTAATGACTGAAATATGTCAGAAGACCTTAGAATTAAAGCAAATCTTTCATCAGCTTAGAATAGAGGGCTATTCACCGCCTCGTGGTGTTACCAGAAGGAAGGAAAGACAGCCTGAGATTCAAAGTTTAGTATTTTAGGTATCAGATAAAAAGACCAACCTCGATTCGTGCAGATTACCGCACTTGATTTTAAAAAAAAGATGGCTGGGGTTGGGGATTTAGTTCAGTGGTAGAGCGCTTGCCTAGCAAGCACAAGGCCCTGGGTTCGGTCCCCAGCTCCGGAAAAAAAAAAAAAAAAAGATGGCTGCTTTTTCCCTGCTTTTCTTTTCTAAATGATCTTCTTTGAAGGTCCATTCAGTGAAGGACAGCAAGGGACCGTAAACACGAATGCAAGCTGCATTCCTTCTCAGGTAAAAGAAGCAAGACAGAAGAATCAAAAGGAAATTTTTTTAAAACAGTGTAAGACTATCCAGGCTGGGGGCACACATGCCCAAGCTAAAGTCTGGTGACCGCAAGTTTAGGACCACCCTGTACCATGTAGTAGTTCACTTAAGATATTCGAATATGCAAATTTTCTCAGATGATATATTTTTCCGGCTGGTTTCAAGGGAAGAAAAGGCTTCCTAAACTACGGGCCCACTCATCCCTAACTGTAAGGTGTCCCGTCCTTTCCTGTCCTGTTTCCCTCACAAGTAGGTTTACCTCCAGGAGCGAGCCTTTGTCTGCATAGGGAAGACCCAGACGTCTTCATAAGATTATCTTCGTTTTGTTTTTCCAGCCCAGGAAACAAGGATGAACGGCTGACTACTCAAGACAGTTCCTAGACATGTGGGAATCTCACTCACCAAAGAGCAATTAAAAACGAAAAACATATAGTATTTGCACTTTGTACTTTAAATGTAAATTCACTTTGTAGAAATGAGATATTTAAACGGACTGTTGTGATCTGTGAAAATGGAAGGCTGGCTTCGAGAAATTAATCACATACAATGTATGTGTCCTTGTTTGACCTTCGAGATCTGTGCTGATGGAGTGGGTTTTTAAATGCATTTCAGTTTCACTTCCTCATCCCTCTGTGGAGGGCCCGGCTTAGCCCTTTGCCCTTTCCTCTGCCTGCAGTCTCTGTTGGCTTGCTCTTGGTCCTCTTGATGCAAGCCAGAGCCTACGTGTCCTTAGAAGTTTTCAGTGGTCGCCTGTTTCATGAGGTTTTGCTCTCTAGAGATGTCACTCAGGCACTAGCTCAGGCATAGCCTTAACTCCCAGTAGCACCTGTTTGAGGCTGTGCCGCCAGACTCTGTCAGAGGACTCCAGTTTTAGCTTCCACTTGAGCTTTAGCTCTGCTCGAGTCAACCCTACTGTTAAATCTCCAGGGAGCTGAGTGGGCAAGCAGCCAGAGAGTCCTCCTTCGGACAGCAAATCTAACTCTGGCCAACGGGCTCCATCTCATCGGCCCAAAATGGATGCAGTCTGCCTGCCTCACTTCTAAGTGTCCGGGCCATCCTGCTAGGGACCATTGGAAAGGAAAAATGCCTTCTGCAGAGATCATGGACCACATCCCGTGGAAGGCAGAGCTAGACTGCATCGCTCCAAGAGTGCCGAGCAACGGGCAGCTGAGAAGGTCACTTTCATTCTGTGGGAGCCTGGGGGTTTGAGGGGATTCATCCAAGGCCCTTATGGGATGAAGGTTAGGAACTGGATGACCACACTGTGAGGGACTGGGCTGGGCTGTGTGCATGGTTGGCTGCCACTCTCTGACCTAGGTCGATCTGTACTCTCTGTTCTCAAGGAACACTTGCAGATGGGGCAGAGTTGGGGCAACTCTTTCAGATTGGGGTTTAATGGAAAACTGTTCACGGTCCCCAGCCTCTCAGTCTACGTCTGTGGCTGCATTGTGAACACACGTTGCGGAAGGCCTTTGCTCGTTTGAACTGTGTACAGGCAAGAAGTGACCAGCTCACATCAACGCTGTCTACAAAAAAAAAAAAAAAAAAAAAAAATGATCCTAACTGTTTTGGATAATCTTTTATATTGCTGAACTCTGAATTTAATCATTTTTATTAGATTAAAAATATGCGATTAAACTGTATTAGTCTTCTTTTCAGCATTTCACAATTAATTGCTGTTTTAAAGTATTTTTTTTTTAGATTATTCTACATGTGTGAGAGTCTTGCCTGTGTGTATGTCTGTGTACGTCATTCATGCTTGGTACCCATGAAGGTCAGACGAGATCATCAGACCTCCTGCAGTTGTAGTTATGGACAGTTGTGCGCTGCTATATGGGTGCTGAGACTGAGCTCGGTTCTTCTGCAAGAACAACAAATTCTTCTACACTGAGTTATCTCTCTGGTTCTTCATGATTGCTTACTGTAAAAAGCGTCCACTAGTGGAAGCCAAAGTCATGGGTGCTAGCCCAGCAGACTGGGGTCTGATTTTGCCTGTTGAGAGAGGCTGTGTGGTGGGGGACATGTTCTTCAACTTTTCTGAACCTTGGAGTTTCTCCTCCAGGACAGGAGTGCTGGTACATTCCCTGTGACAGGTGGGATGTATGAGTTAATAGCTGTGAATACCTCAGTCTGCCCTATGCGATACACTAGAAGGTTCTATGCCCTCACTCTGTGACAGAACCCCAGGATGGATCAACGCCACCTGCCCCATGCCGCTCCTGCTGCAGACACTCTGGACATGAAAGAAGCAGTTAATGGTGCCTTGTGTTATTAAAGCTAGTGCCGTTGCATGAGACAAAATAACCAGGACCCTGAAGGTGACTTTTGCCTTCTCCCATTCCAACCACCAGAACTCCTCACCACCCCAATGGGCTCCGTAACATCTCATGAAAATTCTTGAAGTCCCTTCCCCCTTCAGCCTCTTCCAGTATCTCCACTTCATCTTGGGTCCTCCAAACTCAGAGCAGAAAGACCCTCATTCTGAGCATTGATGATGTGCATAGGGGGAAAGGAATGGAAAGGCTGGAAGGGCACAGAGAGGAGAAAGGGTTTAGGCCAGGTTCTGAAAAAGGCACGAGAGAGGACAGAATGTTCGGGAGGCTGACAGATCATGGGTGAGGCAGGAGCTACACATGGTTCTGATTGTAGGGCATTAATACTGAAAATCTAAACCAGCAGCTGGCTCCCCTCTCTGCCCACAAGAGCTACATTTAGGATTGGATGCCTCCCTGAGAATGCCCCGCCACCCTCCTCCTGTTTGAAAAGGCTTTCCTGCTTCCTCCTCATCCTACTTGGATGCCTTCAGAGGCACACTGAGCATCTCATACCTCATCTGCACAGATGTCACACCTGGGCTGTTTACATTATCAAGGTGAAATGCCTCAGCTCTTGCTAAAACTGATGTGGACATGACTAATGTGATCCTAGCTTCCAAGTGCAAATCCAAATAGTGCAAACAACAAAGCTACTCCAGAAAGTCAGAAAACGCACATAAAGGCTGAAATCAGGGGAACTGATGATGATGGTGAGGGCAGTCAGGATATTGGTATTGATAATAGTGATGGTGATTGTGGTGAGTGTTAATGATGGTGGCTGTAATGACGATGATAGTGATGATGACGATGGTGGTGGTGGTGGTGGTGGTGGTGGTTATGATAATAGTGACTGGGATGATAATGTGATAATGGCAATGGTGGTAATGATGATATGGAAATGGTCATGATTGGTGGTGGTCTTGGTAGTAATGGTAATGTGATGTGATGATGGTAGTCATGGTTACCACCACCACCACTGTCATCACCATTACCATCAGCATAACTGCCCAACCACCATTACCACCACCACCACCATCATGACCATTACTATCATCATGACCACACCATCACCATTATAATCACAGTCACCCACTATCCTTCTGTTATCTAAGTAGGATGATGAGGAAGCAAGAAGTCTTTTCAAATAGGAGGAGGGTGACTGATCATAACAGTGATGGTGTGGTCATGATGATGATGATGGTGGTGGTGGTGATGGTGGTGGTAATGGTCATGATGATGGTGGTGGTGCTGGTGATGATCATGATGGTGGTGGTGGTAATGGTGGTGATGGTCATGATGATAATGGTGGTGGTAGTGTTAATGGTCCTGCTGCTGATGGTGGTGGTGGCCATGTTGATGGTAATGGTCATGATGATATAGTGGTCATGATGGTAATGGTGGTGATGGTGGTGGTGGTGATGGTGATGGTGGTGGTCATGATAATGATAATGGTCATGATGATGATGATGATTGTGGTGATGGTAATGAATGATCGTGATGGTGGTGGTGGTGATAGTGGTGGTGGTGATGATGGTAATGGTCATGATGCTGGTGGTGGTTGTGGTAGTGGTGGTAATGGTAATATTAGGTCATGATGATGGTGGTGGTGGTGATGATGATGATGTTGCTACATGATAATGATGATGGGGGGGAGATGACTTTCATCTTAATACCATAGCCTACCCCACAGGCCAAAATTTGGAGTGCTTTTTGAGTAATCAGACATTTTTAGCATTTCTTCCCTTTTGAAAGATGTGTTGGCCATCTTTTCCCTATTTTTCCACAGTGCTACAAACAACTCCCTGGAAAACTTAGCAGCTCCAGCATCTCTGCTTTGTTTCTGTTCTTGCCTCTGCATGTGGTCTGGGATAGCCAAGTAGTCAGGACCTTTTGAGCCTGGTTCTGGGCCCCATGCTAGACACAGGGCTACTCTGGGCTCTCATCCTTTGGATGAATGTGCCTTGGGGCATCTTCTCTAATGATTGTGCTGGGACACAGTGAGCTCAGCTGCTTAAGTGCCCACTCGTCTGCCTGTGCTGCACATTCTGTCATGCGAGTCTGTCTGTGCTCATGTGTCCGTCATGTGAGTCAGTGAATGCCACAGGCTAGGAAGCCACAGCAGAGTGGAATGCAGGACAGAGCTACACTCCCGGGCCCCAGTCTGCACACAGTGTATGTGGATATTCGGTAACAAAGCACTAGTTTCCTGAGGTAGTTAGGTAGAAAGGGAATGAACGCTGGGTGTTCTGAGGAGACTGTAGCTGTGGGCCTACCGAGTGGCTCATGGCAGATGCTCCACTTCATCATAAAGGCCCCCAAAAGATTTTTTTCAATACCTCGCTTCAGCATTACTGCAAACCAAACAGTGGATCCTTCCTAGGGATCCTAGTGATTATTTATTATATAGTAAATAATAGTTACATATAAATACTAAGTTTTTTGTGATGTGAAGGACATTCCTTGGTGTTCTGCAGCATTTCATAGTTGGTCTGATTAGTTCACTCTAGCTTAGCTGTTTTTCTTTTTTTTAATTTTTTTATTAATTTTTATTTATATGAATACACTGTAGCTGTCTTCAGACACAAAAGAGGGCACCAGAGCTCATTACAGATGGTTGAGAGCCACCATGTGGTTGCTGGGAATTGAACTCAGGGCCTCTGGAAGAGTAGCCAGTGCTCTTAAGCGCTGAGCCATCTCTCAAGCCCTTAATGTTTCTCTTAACAGGACACTTGAGTCTAAACCCCAGAAGTCTATCAGGCTGCAAAGTACAGAGCCTCCTAGCAGCACAGGTAATCCTTCTAAGGTCTAAGAATGAACCAAGGAAACTGAGCAGGACTGGATTTTGTTTCTTAGAAATTATAAAGGGAAATAACAGTGACCTAGGAACTCGGTTAACTTTCCCAACAAACCCGAAGTCAGGCAGAAACCAGATGCATGGGCTGTTCTATGGTTTGCTCAGAGTCCCAGCTCCTGGTTTTGAGGTCTGTCTATATCTATTCTGTCTCAAGGGCTCCTAGCAGTGCCTCAGGACCCGAGGAAGAAAGGAGGGCAGGGGAGACAGGAAAGCCTTGTATATACTGCATTTTGCTTCATGCCTATAGTTTCCCATGCTTATCCAGTAGAATCCTATCAAAGCTCTGACCAGAAGCCATGGCTTCAGCCTCTTCACTATCCGCTCCCTGCCTTGGATGTGACAGGGATCTGAGAATCGGCAGAGGGGAGAGGCCTGCTCAGCAGACAGAACAACATTGCCCCAAGGCAGCCTCTCATTCTTGGTGGAGCAACAACACCTCATGATTTTTATCTATCTTATGTGTTTTATGTGATGTAAATGGCTCCTTTCCTGCATCTTGCCTCTGGATGCCTGAGTGCTTAGTAATGATGATAAGTGGGCTGCATAATTCAGTTCATGTGTGTTACGCAGCGGAGAGGTTTTACACGGCCTTCTGGTTAAGTCTTTCACTCCAGAACAAATATTTTATCCTCAAGTTAAAATTGAAATCATACCCAGTAAATAAATAATAAACAAATAGAAATACTAAGTTGTTTGCTCTGAAAATTAGAGTTTTGACATCCCCTACAACCTGGCTTAATGTTCTCCCCGGCGGAGGTGGTTCCTCACAGGAGGAAAAACATATTCCTGGTACTTCTGAGCATCTTTTAGTGAGGCTGGACTCGCTAAAAGGGTCTCTGTGATTTAGTTTTAATTTACATATTCATGATCTCCCTCATCATTAAGTTCTATCACTTAATACTTACCAAAATAAGAAGCCATCTGCCCTCTTGCACAAGAAAATGGTCTTCTAACTTGGTGAGAAATTTCACTAATTGAGCTCTGCCCCAATGAATTAAATCTATTGCCTATTACCTTGTCTTTCAAGAAAAGGATTCTATAGATCAAGACCTCATGATCTTCCTGCCTCGGCCTCCCAAGTGTTGGGATTACCGATGGATGCCATCACATCGGTAACAAGAAAGTTACTTTTAAAAGTAAAACGAAATAAAATGGCCTGTATGTGGGGGGAAGGAGGGGGTGTCAGATGGCAGCTTGAATTTTTCAACTGCTTTCTGTAACATCAGGAAAGCACAGCCTGCTGCAGCAGCGTCTGGCCTTTTGAGAGATGCAGGTTCACATGAAGCAGACTTCAGTGGATCAGGTTTTCTCAGTTTTGATTCCCTGAGCCTTCCAGTGGAGCAATCTCCATTTGTAACAAAGAGAAGAGCCCAAGTGGATGGCATCTCTCCTGAACTCTCCCCTCCCCTTCCCTCACTGGACAGACTATTACATGTAATAGTCTCCCTCATGATGAGGGAGTGGGGACTTGGCAGTGAGAATTCACACCAAGCACAGAGAATCCTACAGTCGGTGAAGTGAGCCAGAGCCAACAGCTCGTACATTATCTGTTTTCTATCTACCTGACAACCAAGGAGTTAGGCTGCCAAAGACTGTTGTTGGCAGGGCATGGTGATGTTGTCCTGTCACCTCAGCTCTTGGGAGGCTGAGACAGGAGGATTTCTAGTTCGAGGCCAGGCCAGCCAAGCTCTCAAAGTGAGTTAGATGCCAGCCTGCTTCTGGCTATTATTAAATTCCTGCTGTTTGAGTGGAAGGATGGAAAGGGCCCACACATCTGCAAAGATGCCATGAATTAAGAGGTTTGTGCAAGACGATGCTTCATCTCTTTTGAGACATTGGGGTTTTTTTCTCTTAACATGTCCAGATGAATGTACCTAAAAACACCTATTAGATGAAACATAAAGGGTTATGTTCCTTATATGAGAAAAGATGTATTTAGCTCAGACACGAGGTTCAAGTCCAACATTGGGTGGCCCCATTCTGGCTTCTTGGGAGGGCAGATGGTGACAGTGAATATTTATCCCATATCCCAGTGATCCGTGGATTCCTCCAAAGGACCCAACTCTCTGAAGTGTTCTACCAGATCCCAAAGTACCATGGTAGGGGTCACCCTTCAGCTCCTGGCTTTTGAGTGCCTCTCCATATCCAAAGCAAAGCCATACAAGATTTTGACCCATCGTTAATTGACAGACACGTTCCAAAATGGTGTAAACAATGGCGACCTTTGCATTGTCAGATCACCGGGACAATTGCTTCCTCTTTGTGGAGAGTGGCTTCCTCCTGCATGAAGAGTAGTTTCCTCCTGCATGGGGAGAGGGGGCTAGATTGTCACTGGGCTAGCTCATGTTGGCATCCTCAAAGCGAAATTAGGTCTCCACAACCACCATTGCAAAGTCCACAGATGCTTGAAACCACTGCCCATCCCTCGGAGTCCTCATCATTAAATCAGCACATTTTCCCCTCTGTAACTTGACTTTATGGTCTCAGTATGTCTTTAGGTCAATGAAAACGCTTTCCTTTTGCATTTTCTTTTCTTTTAAAGATTTATTCATTTATTATACGTAAATACACTGTAACTGTCTTCAGACACACCAGAGGAAGGCATCAGATCTCATCACAGATGGTTGTGAACCACCATGTGGTTGCTGGGATTTGAACTCAGGACCTCTGGAAGAGCAGTCAGTGCTCGAAACCACTGAGCCATCTCTCCAGCCCTTTTTTTTTTTTTTACATTTTGTACCCCATCTTGTGACAGGAGGTGGAGATGCCATCATTCATGTTCTCTAGACATGAGAGAATTGCCAAGGCTCTTGTCCTGTCAACCTGGAGGAACCACCGTGTTCAGAGCCTGCATCCCTGCAGAGGGGATGTGGGGCTGCTTTCAGTCCCGTTTCATTGAGATGAACTGCAGAAAGACTAATAAAATAAAAACGTTTCTTTTAAACAAAATTTGGAAAGGAAGACAGTCAAAACCAGAGCTGGTTACCTTTAGGGCGCCAACAAGCCTTGTGAACAAATGCTCCCAGCAATGAGACCAACAATTCTTATCTGATTATACATCCAACGTGTTTTTCATCAACCAGACACCAATGCTCGTGGAAGCACACTGACTGACATAGGGGAAATGGGTGGGTGCCAAAGACAGCATTTCTATATAGAAGGCAGCAGGAGTTGGAAGAGGCCTTTGGGTATGCTTTAGGTTGACTTGGGAGTAGGGTGTCAGCCTGCGTGAGCTGGCAATTTTTTCCTTTAGTTTTCTGGATTTCAGCTCCCTTGAAAAACAAGAAAATCAATGTTCACCTCACAGGATGACATCTAACAGGGCTCCAGAGGAGGGCCACATGGTCTTACTGCTTATTGCCTGCCTCCTGTACCCAACCTCCCTGTAGAGAGGTTCTAAAGACCCCTCACAAACACACATGAGGACTCCAGTTGGGACTCTCTGCCCTCTGGGCTGTTGGCCTGTAGCTATGGGCAGCCTCCAACCTGTATCCAGTGGTCTTCGGGATCAGCCTGCAGACCAGGATGTGCCAAGCCCATCCTCTGTGCCCACTAATGCCCACATGGTCTTCCCTACCCTAGTCTGGACCACGATGTGGACTGTTACTCTGTGGCCCCTTTGCAGATATTCCTAACTCTGTCACAGACCCTAGATAACAGGATCCCCCAGTGCTTCTTTTTATACTTAAACTTCTCCCTGGAGCAACAGCAGAAGGATCTCAAAGTTGTGCCCACAGGTGTCCATTTGGATTTATAATCTCACTTCATGGGGTGGAAAGGATGTCCCCACAGTTACTGATATCACTCCTCACTCTCCTCACACTCCTCTCACATTCCTACAGGATGGTCTCAGGTCTCTGGACCTAACAGCTTCCTCTCTTCTCTCTACTCTCCCCTCATTTACCCCATATACATGCTTCTGGATCTCCAGGCTTCACCTGTCCACAAGTTCTTTCTTTCTAAACATGGTGGGTGGCTCTAAGTACTTCCTCCCTCTGAGCATGATTCTCTGTTCATCCTTTCTATCCTCTTCCCAATATTCCCATCAGTTCCCAATTGAAGTGAAAGCCTACTATGAACATGGAGCCTACTATGCTCAGGGCCCAGTGATAGGGGTTCACGAACAGCAAAGCCAGCTTTTTGACTTGGGCCTGGAGCACATGGTGGGACATCACAGGTGGAGAACAGGTCCTAAGGGCCTCAAGCCAGCCTGGAGCCAGGAACTCACATTGCTAAGAACCGTTATACCCCTGGACATCCTTCTACGTTCTAGTTCTTCCCAGTGAGGGAAGATGGGAGACAGATGGTGACTCAAAAACACCTCTTCTCAGGATCCCCTATGGTGAGGAGGTTTGTAGTCAGTACCAGGCAGGAGCTGGCCATGTCTCATTTGCCACCCATGGGCACAAACCTGATGACCTCTGGCCTCAGCACTGACCCCTGCACAAGTCCTATGGCTTCTGTCTACAAAGCAGTGTATCTCCCAGGCTGCTCGCCCACAGTGCAATCTGTCACTGTCCACCAATGATGGGGGATTCTTCTCCATGCCCACACCTGCCTGGTTACCATCCACACACAAGGATAACTTTCTTCCATTCCACATAAACAGGTACTTTGTCACTAAGTGCTCTCCATACAGCAAGGGAGACCCTTTTGGAAGCCATCACACAGAAGTGCTAACCTTCCAGGAAACCTTGTTCCTCCCACAGCTCCACGAAAGACTTGTGTCAACCCCTTTGCAGCAGAGTAAGACACGTTTGCATTAACCGCTCGTTTACGTGCAAAGACGTCTCTCTCATTAGAGCTGCTAGCTCAAGACCACAGCTATGTCATGGCTTATCATAACTCAGTAAATGCATTTGCACTGGCTGATGCTTATTCTGTCAGCTGGGTACTTGGTGCAGCACGTGCTCAATAAAGTCAAGAGGCTCATGGTGCTGCAGAACTCAGTCTTCCTGCAGTCAGGGCTTATCCTAGGGTGTCAGCTTTCACTCACAAGGAAGTTTACAAGTCAAACATGCATATCAGTAACAGGAAATCACCCCTTAAGCTATCCGTTTCACCCCACCACATTCTTCTTCATTCTTTTCATCTACTACAGTATCAATGTGTGTGTGTGTGTGAGAGAGAGAGAGAGAGACAGAGAGACAGAGAGACAGAGAGACAGAGAGACAGAGAGAGAAGATACCCAGAGAGAGAACCAGAGAGAGAGAGAGAGACAGAGAGAGACACAGAGAGAGACAGAGAGAGACAGAGAGAGAGAGAGAGAGAGAGACAGAGAGACAGAGAGACAGAGAGAGAAGATACCCAGAGAGAGAACCAGAGAGAGAGAGAGAGAGACAGAGAGAGACAGAGAGAGAGAGAGACAGAGACACACAGAGACAGACAGACAGACACACACACAGAGAGAGAGAGAGAGAGAGAGAGAGAGAGAGAGAGAGAGAGGAGAGAGAGGAAACATGGTAGCCAGAGCACATACCATGTGTTCCTGGAAACCTCAACCTTCATCTACACTCTGTTGAGAATCAGAAGACGTGCACTGAGCATTCCAGGTGACTCTGAGAGTCACCAGGTGACTTCGCTGTGGTCCTGGGCTAGTTCCCAATCTGCTCCCATGACATGAGCAGAATGAGCAGGGATGAAACCCACAGACAACTGCTGCAAAGTGAATGCCCGATGCAGGGTGATAGGCAGTCCCCATTCCTGGTGAACTTTTACATTCTTTAAACATACTCAAACATTTTAATGAAGTGAAATATCCCCATGTCCTGTGGTCGGAAAGGTGGCTTCTTCCAGGGGATTTGGGACTGATAGTCAGCAGCCACATGGTGGCTTTCACAACTCCAGTTGCTGGGGACTCAATGCCCTCTTCTGGCCTCTGCAGGCACTAGGCCTCTACACATGTATACAAACAAAATATACAAATACAGAACATAAAATGAAAATAAAAACCAAAAATTCACATTTCTTAATATTTCACCTTTTCTTTCACGTTGTCACACGGTCCAAGTCAAAGAAATACTGTGCCTGTTACCCCTGTTGAAATGCCTCGGTGGACACCAACAACAGTGGAGTCCAGAGTGATCTGGTGATATCCAAAGGCACGTTAAATACTGATTGTATTGGATGGCATGTCCATCTCCAAAGACGAGTTCTCATGCCTGAAAGGACGATGCATCGTATGTGTGTCAGTGTGGATGTGAGCATCACTCATGTAGACATCAGCCACACTTCCAAAGTGGCAAGTGCTTCTGTCTTTATGTACTGTTCTGTGTTCACACACACAGCCTTCCACCAGGAGCACTGCGTCCTGCTAACAGGCAGCACTGGTGCCTTGCTGTCATTCCATGTGAGCAGGGCAAGGTAAGACTCTGAGTACCAGAGGAGAGAGGCCTTGTGTCCAGGTGTCTTGTAGGGACCATGAGCAGAGGGGGTCACCCATCACCTCAGCATCTTCTCTCAGGTCAGGTTGGTCCTTTTTGCAGAGCTAACACTGCCAGGTCAGTTGTCATTGAGAATCAGCACAGGGTTAGCCTGACCCCCTCACAGGATAGAAGCACAGCGTTTGGACAGTGTAAGGAGCACATTCTCCTTCATCGCTTAGGTTGGTTTGAGCCAGTGTGGCTGACACCATTGAGTTCACCTGCTCAAGATTTGCAGCATGGGAATCTGAGTCCTCACTGATATTTCAGACAGAGAAATCCCAGTCAGGCTCTGGTGAGAGTTCTCTTTGCTTCTAGGAGAAAATCAATTTATACCTGAGATCTTACAAAGTAGAAAAGACACACACACACACACACACACACACACACACACACACACACACACACACGGACATGGACACGGACACGGACACGGAGACACAGACAGAGACACTCTGAGCAACCCCACATATACCACTGGGAAGTCAAGGTCCTTCTGTTTTTACCTATTTGGCTCTTGGTTAGTTACGTTTACACTGTTTGTGTAAAAGACCAGCCCCACAATGTCCACAGTATGCATCACACAGACCAGGCAAACTGATAAGAAAATGGAGGAAGAACCAGCATGGACCGCAAATGAACAGCAAATCTCAATGGCACATGGGTACAGAGCCGCAGCAAAGGTGAACTTCCCTTCTGGACATTGTTGCATTAATGCTCCAAGCAAAACCCAGTTCCACAATATTTTTTATTTCATTTCCCTTAACAATAGAACCTTTGAAGCTCTGGCTGTTAGTGGGGTGAATTGGCTTGGGATCTTTATTTAGCTGACACGTCCCTGGAGAGAAACTTGTTTGATTTTGGTGTGCACGGGACTCCCCAGGGCCTTGTCTGTAGCTGCTAAGGAGAAAACTACTTCTCGAGTCAAAACAGACGTGTCCCTGTAAATCAGCTTTAGTAATGGTTGACCCTGGAGGAGCCATGTTCCACAGATGCATGCTGAGCTGAGGAGTGCGCTGTGACTTCCCCGTGGGCCCTGAACCTTGGTAACACTGAACAAGCTTCTCCTCTGTACCACTTGTGGTCACACTGTCTCCTTGGACTTCAATTCATGACTGCCTTCAAGGCTCACAGCCAAGTTCAGAGGCTACTGGTAGCTCCTGAGGCTGGCCATCTGTTGGACTGAAGGGGACAGCAACAACCACAGACAGTGGCTGTTCAGATGCTTGCCCAGCCGTGCATACCTCGCCATGTATAGTTAGCCATGTGTCCCTGGCTGTTTGCCCTAGGCACTCTCCGTCCACCTCACCACAGAATTTATAGGGAGCTAATTTCCCACACTCAGTAACCTCTTTACCTCTGTGCCAAGGAAAGAGGATCCTGCCCCCCTGAGCAAGAAGTAGACCTTATGATCCCAGACGCTGACCGAGGCCATGCAGGATTACCCAATGTCACCTGGATGCTTCTTATGAGGTTTAAGTCAGAATCAGCACCCTCTTCCTTAGTGTCTTCTCCTCCATCACTGCCCACATGGCCATGTGGCTGCTGGGATCCTCTGCGTATCAGCCACTGGCTGCATATCAGCCAGCCATGACTCAGGCTCTGGGGAACACAAATGAAGTCAGAGGGGACTTATAGCAGTTGTGCCCACCATGGAGTTCTCATCTGCACCATCTCCATGTGTTAGCTGTCTCCATAGAAACCACCAATACATTGTATGTGTCACCTATATCATACACTCAAGCATAAACACACAGATTATGCACACATACATAGAGCAAGTACTATGCACACCTGAATATGTATATACATTACACATACGTATAAATAAAGATGGATCCTCATTAGGTAAATATATGTGCACATATATATGCTGCCTACATTATATACATTAGTATGTCATGCACATGTGTATGTCACAGCTGCCTCATTTCTGCAGGAGATGCAGCCAAGGGCTCCTGGTGAATGAAATTCTGAATAGCAAAGACTTATGTGTGGTACAGGTTTCTGCCCACATACAGCTACCATAAAGCTGGGTTTATAAATCAGCCATCAACAGAAACTTACGATAAAATAGGGTGACGATAGTCATTGCCTCGGGACTCTGCCTTCTAGAGGAGGGAGGAAGCGTTACAGTGACCATTGATGATATAAGGGTCACTGACTGACAGAGGGCATCGCATTTGGTGTAGACCTGAGGTGGATGCTGCAGGATGGCCCAAGCTTTCATAAAATTCTTATGAATTATTTCTGAATTTTCCATATCATATTCCAAGGACATAGAGGACCGTAGGTAACCATTCCTGCAGATAGTCCAGCTACAGGGGACGGGGTCACCTGTAGGACTTCACCAGCAGATATGCCCAACCTTTCGACATTACTAACCACAAAGTTCACATTTGAGAAATACGCAACAGAGTCACAGGAGAAAGTTTTAAAAAGAAGAATGTTGTTTTAAATTTGCAATTTTATGTGGGGCTGCACTCGTAGCTATTCTGTAGCACATGCACTGTGTGGTCCGCCTGTGGACGTACTCGCCTCTAGTGTGATGGAATATGTACTTCAGACGTGTATCGTGGGGCGAAGGGAGGCTCAGTGGCCAGCGGGCCCTGAGGTCAGAACTGTCCAGGTCTTGGTTCAGTGTGGGCAGCTGATATAGGAGGAAGAGCTGGCGAGCAGGGACATGAAGCTATTACCTCAGTTCGGGGGAGCTGAGGGTCCCACACACTTACAGTATGGTAGCAACTTAGACCCCAACACACAGAGACGAAGATGCTTAGGTCGTCCCTGCCAAACTGGGCACAAAAGAAATCCCATACTAACCCACTGCCAGGAGCAGAGACTGTTTCAAAGCTAGTTCATTCAGAGAACAGGGAAACAATCAGGATACTCAGATGGTTTGTAGATAAGAAACTGGCACATACAAAACCTGCATTATTTGGCTCAGAACCCATGGGAACCAGTGGGAGCTACCCCAATGCAGGCCTCAGCTTGGCTGCTGGTGGTACAGGCTGTGTGGACTGTGTGATGCTGCTGGTTTGGCACCGTATGTCATTAGAAGTCACCGAGACTCCCAGACCATCTGGAGACACCCTTCTTACTTGTTAGCTATTTGGCAGTAAAAGTCAGGGAACAGTGATTATATCCTTTCTTAGCAGTGACCATGACTTTGAAGGTAAGTCACTTCTCCAGTATCAGTTGTCATGATATCTGAGCATCCTGGTTGACTTTGAAATGTCAAGTTCATTATGGAAAGGAGTCAGTAAAACTAGTCTTCCTAATGGCGAGAGACATGAGTTAGCATTGCAGCTCAGAGCCCAGATGCCCCAAGTCTGAGTATTAGGGACAAGTGGCACTGTTAATCAGCCCACCTGCAGCATGCCAAGGGATGTCAAAGGATTAAAGCCCTGTTGCTGTCCTGACAGAACACGTGCCCTTGTGACCCTGGGGGCTGGTTTTGTCCTCTGATTCCAGGGACAACAGCAGCCATGTAGAACCTGCCACCTTTGCCTTCTTGTCAAGCTTATCACCCCACATGGTCACCACCTGGAGACTCGAAACCAGAACTGGTGACAACGAACATGAGGGAGAGGCCAGCAGGCAGAATCAGGGTCCTGGACCATGGGATCCAGGAAGCTCTTAAGTCCCTAAAGCCTGGCTCTACACGGACTTTTTCCTGAGGTGAGAGTAAACACACTGCTCTCTCTTCTGTTCCTATCTCTTCCTCCTGGTTACAGCAGGGAGGGGTGGAGACTACCCTGAAGTCGGATGCTTGGGTGTCAGACTTAGGCTTGGGCAAGCCTCTGCTGCTTCCGAGCTCACTTGTTTCTAAATCAGTAGTTGCCGAGACTACAGGCTTGGAAAAGAACTGCGCTATGTCCAAGAAAGTCGTGTTCCGACAGTGCGGTTTGACAAACAGGGCACGGAACAGACTCGGCACACTCTGATACCAAGTTCAGAAGCTGTGATAAATGGCAGAGGTGGTCCGCTTCAGCTGTGGCTCTGGCGGGTGAGCGGAGAGGCCCTACCTCACATTCAGTCTGAGCCTGAGCTGAGCCGGAGCTGGAGCCGGAGCTGGAGCCGGAGCTGGAGCCGGAGCTGGAGCCGGAGCTGGAGCTGGAGCCGGAGCTGGAGCCGGAGCTGGAGCGGAGCTGGAGCAGAGCTGAACTCAACCGGCTCCTTCCACATTTGGGCAGAGTGGCTTCTATTTTGTATCCAATTCTGTTCTGCAGTGTTTCAATATGGGGTTCTTGTGAACTCCACATGATTCCTCCCACAGCCTCTCAGTCGGCCTGCTGAAGAATCCCTGAGCATCCAGCATCCTGTGGCCAAGTCATACCCCAGAGGGGTGGAGCTCAGAGGTCTGCAGGGGCTTTGAGGGCTGGCTGGAGGGGTGAAGGATCCAGAAAAGGACAAGAAGTGGAATAGGCCAACAGTAATAGGCACCTACGGTGTGGTAGGCACTTCACACCCGAGGTCAGGTGACGAACCTCACTGCCCTGTTGGATAGGTATTTTCATTTCAGTGACGAGGGAAAAGAAACCGAGCCAATATTAGTGATGAATCTTAGCTCTCAGAAGCCTGCAACCCTGACCCCCAGCCTTCTGCCTCCTCCTGCTCAACTTAAACCTACCTTCTTCTCATTGACTCTTAGGTATTAGTTGGAATCACCCAGTGTGGGCCAGTGGACCGTGCCAGGAAACTTGGTAAGGTAGAGTGGGTTTGAGTCTCCTGCACCTGGGCATCTACCTAAGATGGTGGATGCCACCCTGCTCCCTCCTAGATTCCTGGCCTGGAACACGTGACCACACTCCCCACTTGGCCATGTAGCCCAGAATAGAGTTCTCCATGCTAATGAGGTACCTAGAAACTCTGAGGGTTTAGTCAAAAAGCTCCCCTTCCTGGACATTCCTCCCTGCAAAAGGTTTTTAAAATCTGGTCCACCCTGAGAAGTTGGTACGGTATGCATACATTTTCCATGATGACCAACCAAGAAACAGTTTGGAACTAAGGACTGTCTCTTTCTTTGAGAGCCACCATGGGGAGCATGGAGAAGACCTTTGCCTACAGAGCCACAAACTAAATCTCCCATAGAAGGCCTCTCTGTGCTTCCAGCCAACCACTGACAAGCTAGGGATAATCACTGGTGAGCTAAGCAGGAGCTCCCATTCCCCTCCTCCTACCCCCAAGCTAGACGCTGTTCTCAGCCTGCACCCCAACTCAGACTCAACTCCCAACCCCTCACAACTAACTCAGTGATGTCTGGATGTCCAGGACCTTGGGAACCCCCGTCCAGGCCTTGTGGAGGGTCACTGAACCCCCAACACTTCGACACTTCGTTCCCAACTTCTCTGTGCAGTTCTCCAGCAGCAACTGGAGGCCCAGAAGTCAGGGAACCCCAACTTTGTGTCCCCCAACTTAGACTGTGTTCTCCCACTGCTAGAGCCGTACTTGGCCCTTTCAATAGGCCAGCGGCTGACAGCAGCAGCAGCAACCTGGGTTATGCGCCAGTTAAGCTCCCTGAGTTTAGCACTCGCAGAGGCTGTGCTCAGCATCCAAGTAGCTGGGCTGCACATGGACTCACAAAGTAGAATGTAGATGGATGGTCTCATATGAAGCAAGTGCGGGACAATCACTATTATGTCATCAGTGTCTTCCTAGGTCTGTCTGGGAAGGAGCCAGAGCTGTGGGAGGGGCCACCAGAGACTGGAGAGCAATCGTGGTCATGCTGGGGGTGAGGCTGGAGCCCATTGGCTATCCTACTGCACTCTTCTCAGAAGAGGCGGAGTCGTCTACCCAGACACATTGCTACTGGCTGATTTTCTACCCATTTCCTCCTCCATCAAATATCCGCATTTCGGATCAGAGCGCTCTTCATTCATTGCATTCAGTGGTCCTCAGTTTGTCTAGGTCAGAACACATTCTTGAACACAGCCAACCTCTTCTCCAAGCCTATAGTCCCAGAGATTAGTGAAGTCAGAAGCATGTATCCTGAAGGCAGCAGGCTGCGCTGGTGAAAGCCCGGTTTTCCTTTGCAGGGTATGCAGCTGGCCCTGCCCTCCAAAGACTCCTCCATGCCAAAGCAGGAACCAGAGACTCCACTTTCTGCTGGGGCAGCAATGTCAGGAGACAAATGTCCCAGATGCTCCCCTCCACGGAGATGTTCCCATTCCCTGCCCCTCAAAGTCCTTCGGGGATGTCACATCATCGACCTCTGACCCAGTGTCCTTCCCTCCCACGCGTGAGAATTCATTCTTTATTTTCTGAACTAATTGTATACAGATCAAATATTAAGATGCAGAAAACTTTTCCAGCTACAATTTTATGAGTTGTTTTTTTTACCTCATTAGAGAGAGGAATTATAGCTCTCATTTTAAAAAAAAAAACTGAAAATAAACGAAATATTCATTTCTCACTTTATATAATTAAAATAAACTCTTTAAAAATTTAAAAATAGCCTAAAAAAATCCCAAAAAACAAAAACAAAAACAAAAAAACCTAAAAACAAGACCTGCTGCTCCCAGCTCACTGAGGCCTCGTGCAGCTTTGGTGTGGGACATTTGCAGAGGTGGGGAGGGAATGTCACTGTGATCCTGACTTCTCTTGCTGTATAGAGGATGAAGGGACAGGCTACAGAGGGTGCCAGGCAACCCCCTGCAGCTCTGACATGTGCTTCTCACTGGGAAAGGCTGAGAAGCAGCAATGTTCTGGGGGTTGCAAATGAAAGCCCTGAGCGGTGAGGAGTACGGTGCCAGGTGGCGCTCTCCAGAGCTTGGAAGCCAAAGCCCCACAAAGGGACACATTCATCCCTCCCACAGGGGGCCTGCAGGACACAGGAGAGGTGCTGTTCACAGGCGCTCAGGCCACCTGGAGGCCCTCCAACAGCGCCCCCAGGGATTCTTGGCATCCCAGTCTCTCGAGCCAGATAAATACACACCAAGAAAAAGCCAAGAGGACTCACATTCTGGAGAGATCTCAAAACTGAGTCCAATATGTCCTCTCATTGCTGCTCCTGAAAACACCACTTCTGCCTTCCAGCAGGCATGGGTTCAGCTCCTACGAGGACCTGGGGGACTCCTGCCTGACAGTAAAAAGGGCACCTGCTCTCAGAGTGAACCAAAACACCACAGACACAGAGTCCTTTGCCACTTTTGTCTGATTTACTTATTACAAAAGCACTGTCTGAATG
Source organism: Rattus rattus (assembly GCF_011064425.1). NCBI lineage: Eukaryota > Metazoa > Chordata > Mammalia > Rodentia > Muridae > Rattus > Rattus rattus. Next base: position 183,854,114 of record NC_046155.1, read on the forward strand.
AGGAATAGCAGTCACATTCCTCCTGATGTCCGTGTCTTTGTCCTAGTGCCACCTGGTCTGTAATGCAAATATTAGGACATTGTGACTCAGCCCCTTGTCCCAGCCCTAGCCTAGCCACTTGGATGCCCTGATCTCTGGGGGAATCCAGAGAAGCCATGATTGGCCACTTCATATCCGATGCAGGGGATTTGTAAAGGACTAGTCCCCTACCCTCATTCTGCTCACTGCTCCATCAGCTATGACCCCCGAGTCAGCCCTGTGTTCTCAGATCCCAGGCTCCAGGCCTGGACCCTGTCACTGGGATTGGGAAGGTGAACCAGGCCAGAGTGGAGACAGTCTGATTAGGAAATTAGCACAGCTTATGCAAAGCAGAAGACCAGGAAGGATATGATGTCTCCCATTCAGGAGCACCTGCATTGCTTCTGTTATTTTCCATCCCTACAGTACAGAGACTGTTCTGCATTTTAACAGTATTATCAATGAGAGCTTAGCTTAAATCAGCTAAATGACTTCGCTGCAGCTTATCTGAGAGCATCCGCCAAGTGACCTAGAAGTAGCAAGTGCACGTGGCTCAGGGATCAAGGATTGGGAGATGGTGTTTCATCATCCAAGGGTTGAGCACACAGACATTGTGACACCCTACAATGACTGTCACCCAGCTCTGTGTGACAGACTTCAGGAAGATGGCTAGCTCTTCACTTGATCCTTAAGAAGGAGAATCCCAGATATGACAGAGGAGATACAACAAACTCATACTGAACACACTTTACAGAAAGCCCCGCTGGATCTCGCTTTGTGTAGATTCTCATTTAGGGATGTGTGTTTTAGGGTAGGGTTCTACAGCTCATAGGGCTGTATGCTTTACCAGGTCTTTGGACCTTTAGAATGCCCACAATTGAGGTAGATGCTTTAATTCCTCTTAATCCCTGTTTCTGTCTGTGTGTAACTTGAGCAAAGGCACAGCGATGCCCCTGTGAGGGTCATGACAGGTGGCAGAATTGTGTGCCACACAATGGGTGGCATCGGCGAGGCTAATGATGGTCTGCGTGCCTGTCTGTAGGTGTTGGTGATGGTTTGTCTGTCTGTCTGTCTGTGGGGTTGGAGATGGTCCCTGGGTGTTGGCAATGGGTCCCTGGGTCTGTGTGTCTGTCACTGGGATGTTTCTCTGTCTGCTTGTTCATCTATTGACTTAGTTTCTAATTTAACAGAAAGTCCTACTCCTTCTCCTGAGTCCCAGGACCTCTGCTTACTGGACCCACTGACCAAACCCTTAAACGGGCCCCCATGATCATTCACCCTACAGAGGAGAAACCGTGCTGACATCATGATTTTCTCTCAGAGGTGTGTGCACTTCCGGTCACAGTTTGAGCAGTAATCAGAGTCATGAGAAACCCAAATCATATTGGTTTCTTTTATTTCACAGAGTGAAGAGTGGCTTCCTCAAGAAACAAGGATGGGCTCCTCTCAATTTTCCCACGCAGCCAGTGACCTTTGTGTGGGAGCTGCGTAGACACAAATAATTTCTTGAAGAACAATTGAACAGTAGTCCATAAACACCCGTGTTCTGTAGCTGATAGAAGACTTTGAAAAGATGCATGCAGTCACCCAAGTTCCTGTGGGAATCTATGGTGATGCTGATCATCTGGGTAGAGGGTGTGCTTTCTTTTCTCACAGGTCTGATTCTTCGCCCACCATCCTGATGATGGAGCAACACATTACGGAGATGAGACTGGAGGACAGACGGGTACAAGCAAGGTAAGAGGTAGACCTGGGTTAGTCCCTAGGAGGGGCAGCACAAACACTAGAGTGCTCTCTACGACAAGCACAGAGAACATCCCACAGCCCGTCTGGATCTGTGAGAAGTTACCTGAATGCCCGCTGCTCTTTGAGCCCTGATCTGCGGTTAAACCTACCAAGGCTCAGCCAGGACAATGGCATCAGTGAGAAACTTCTTGTCCTAGAAAGGTGTGTGGGTTTGGCACAGGCTATTGGACGTTCTTTGTAGGTATTTTAGCTGGAGACCTGTTCTCTGACAGAGAGCCGCCTCTTCTGACAGTTTGTATGTTGTTAGAAGATAAAACTTCATGGTATCTATTAGAGGTATTTAACTGACAGTGCCTCATTAATTCACAGTCTGTCAGTGCTTCTCCTAAACCTACTTTGTATCTAGGAAGCTTTACCAAATACAGGGTAGGTAAAGCACAGAGTATGTATGGAGAAGGGTATCTCCTGTGATGGGTATACTAAGTAAGAATGAGGTTATGAATGGGAGCGTCTCTGCCGGCTTTCTGAACGGGAGCATGCCTTCTGAATCTCTCATTCTTTGCAAGTAACAACTAATGTTTCTTTTTTTTTAAGATTGTTTTTATTGTGCTGCCATTAATAGCAAACAGGAAATGTTTTCTCAGTATCTAAACTACAGGCACATGAGTCATAACTCACACCTTATAGAAGGAAGGTGGTGATGTGCCCATAGAGAAACTCTGTTCTTTTGTCTAAGCAGAGAGGTTTTGGGTTCAGCTGTAAGGAGGTTGGGCCCATCAGTGTAGCCATCAACCCAGTAACTCAGGAGGGAACTTTCACGTGACAGCTGAGGAAAAGGGGAACCCCTTGCCTGAGGGAGGTTTAAGCCTGTGATTGTTAGACAAAGCAGGGCAGCTGCTGACCAGAGATGAGGTAGCTTCTGCCACTGCCTGTGTAGGCTGCATCTCATGGGAAAAGCCCCAGGCCAGCAATGCAGATATGGGACAAGGCAGGAGGAGAGAGGAGCACAAGACCCAGGATGTACAGTTTACTTTGACTCATAAGGATCTCTCAGAAAGCACCAGGCCTAGGGTCACTGCTGCTCAAAAGCTTGTGGGCATTTAGAAGGCAGGTTATGTCTGCCTTTAGAGTTCTAATTTAGGGGTGTATGGAAACTGTGTACTAGAATCTGCCCAGGGATAAGGTAGGCATGGAGTTCATGTATCACTGGTCAATATCAGAGCCACTGGAACCACAGGTTTCACGAAAACAGGCCCGTTACTGTGTCTGCTTGGTGACACAGTGCTGAACATGAAGGACTTGCCTCTGGTCCGATCTGGTTGATCTGGCTGGACTAGGTAAAGAGTTCAGCACAGAACAATGCCCGAACCACTGGGCTTGGCAAGGCTAAGCAAAAGGAATGGTATAACCTAGGGCTTTTTCACCCATGCCTGAGTTCTCTGAAATAATGACTCTGAGATGTCTTCAATATGAATAATTGCCTAGGCCAAAAGCTTTTGGCTTGTTCCCCGCTAGCTCATGACGATTATCCTGTTTATTCTATTCTAAGTCCTGCTACACGGTTAGTTATGGTTCATGTGGCCATCTTCCACAGAGTTTGGGGAAAGTCTCTTCCTGTGCCTGAGTCTCTCTCTCTCTCTCTCTCTCTCTCTCTCTCTGTCTCTCTCTCTCTCTCTGTCTGTCTGTCTCTCTCTCCCCGGGAACTTCCACCTCTTATCTATCTCCTGTCTAAGTTAATAGGCCAACAGCGTTTTATTGACAGGTGATGCTTCCATACATTGCATGAAAGATTTTCTTTACAGAATGGTGTGTGTGTGTGTGTGTGTGTGTGTGTGTGTGTGTGTGTGTGTGTGTGTGTATGTGTGTAAGAGAGAGAGAGAGAGACAGGGAGATAGACAGAGAGAAACAAACAGAGAGATGGAGACAGACATAGAAACAGAGAGGTAGAAAGATATTGAGACAGTGGCAGAAAGAAACAGGGATAGACACAGAGACAGAAAAAAGGGAGAGAGACAGAGAGACAGAAACAATGAGACAGACTGAGAGGTACACATAAAGACACAGACACAGAACTAGGGATGAGGGAGACAGTTGTATCCATGGGGCTTGCTGGCCAGAAAAAACAGTGAACTCTGGGCTAAGTTAGAAACCATGTTTCCACAAAATACAGCCAGCAATTTGATGTCTGCCCATCTACTTTGTTCATACACTCCATGCTTCAGGAAGACAGATGCAAACACACACACACACACACACACACACACACACACACACACAGAGGGTGGGAGAGAAAGTTGGAGGGAGGGAGGGAGGGAGGGAGGGGGGAGGGGAGGGGGGAGGGGGGGGGAGAGGGAGAGGGAGCCGGATGGGGAGAGGGAAACAGAGAGGGAGAGGGAGAAAGAGCCAGATGGAACCAATGTAAAAAACTAACTGCTATGGGTGTGACGTTTGAGTTTCCTGCATTGTCCTTCCAACTTTTGTGTAAACTATAAATCACTTCAATAAAAGTTAACATATAAGAAAAGTGCTATAAGCATCAAGGTTGCTGGAAAATGCAAACAGGCACAGCCTCAGGGAGGCACAACCACAGAGAGGTAAGCTCCCTTGCACTGAAACACAGGACTGTACCTTGGTAACATCAGGTGGAAACATGGCATTCACATTGCAACAGTGAGGGCTTGGAAACTGAACACACACGTTCCTAGTCCATGTAACCATCGATGGAAAAAGGAAATACAAAGTAACAAAACAGTTTAACAGAACAATGAAAATTCTGGCTGTTAAGGCATAAAATGCAAGAATAAACAATACAAGACCTGTGCCCTAGAATGTCTGGATAAGCTAGGCTAACATCCTCCTCTGGGAAGGGGGAATAAGATGTCCTCTCTGTCCACACCTGTGTCCTCACTGCAGTACGGGAAGACGAGACCTCATATCTGCCTGGGCTGGTCCTGCTCCCCTCTTCCCTGCTGGAAGATGCCTGGTTTTTCTTTTCTGGGGACTCCAGTAGTGTAGCTCGTTACTGTTTCCAGTTTCAGCTCCTGTAGTGATGACTGTGGCTTTCTAACTGGATGAGAACTCTGGTGAGTATTCCCTTTCTTTCTCTGCCTTGCCTTCCGGGATGCTCAACCACATTTGTACCTTTCTCTCTAGAATAGAGTTTTCTGTGCACTCTTACTTGTAAAGTCTTCTAAATTTCTATTTGATTGATACTGATTTTTCTAACCTATTTTTCTCTACCTGGACAGGTAATATCCCTCGTCCTTGTTATTTAAACCAGCACATCATTTTGGGAACTGGCTCCCTTGGCTGTTGAGTAGAAAAAGCACCAAGATTCTGCCACACAGCTTTTTTTTTTTTTTCAGTTCTCACACCTTGGTTTGATGTCTCTCCAATTCTAAATAGCTTCTGTAAATACAAATGTGGAAAGGTAGAGAGAGATCCACAGGTCTCAGTCTCAGGATCTGTCTTTGGTCCAAGGTGAGGTAAGCTATCCTAAGCTAAGAGTAACTGTCAGGACTCTCTGCACCCAACCTTACTTGCATGACTTAAAGGGTGGGGGAAAGATGTATAACTATTCCCCTCCAAATGTCTTCATTATGCTTTAAATATTTGGAATTTAGTAAGCCCTTGAACACATTCAGTTAAGCAATAGCTCTCTGTGCCTTAATCTTTAAGTTCAAGTGGGTCTTGACGGAAACTGTGATTCATATGTTTCTAATTCCCTGCTTCTTACTGAGAGGCATCTAAACGTGGCTTTGTAATAGTTATCTGATGTCCAAAAGTTTTTGAACTTTAAACTGTTTTCTCAGAGTTAGGACCTTATGTTAGGAAAAAGTTGCTCTCAAAAACCTCCATATTTCAACTCTGAAATCATGAGGTTTCTTTTGTACAGGAGTGAATGTCACCCCTGACCAGTTACTAAGTCTCTTAGAGTTAAGCTGTCGAAGCCATAGATTAAAAAAAAAAAAAAAAACAGGGGCCCAAAAGGGAATGCTGCCTTAACTTTTCATTGGCAGTGGAGTTTTGGTGAAGGAGAAAAAGAAGGTATAGCCTAGTCATCCTGACCCAGTGGTGTCTCTGTTGTGTGGTGTGATGTAGTCTGGCATGCCTGTTGGCTTAGTCACTGTTATGTTGCTGTGAAGAGACGCTATGATCAAGGCAACTCTTATAAAAGAATTTGGGGGCTTGCTTTGGAGGCAAACAGGAGTAGCAGTAGAGAAGTCCTGATTTCCTGACTTGCAAGGAGAGGGAGGGAAGGAGGAAGGGAGGGAGGAGAGAGGAGAGGAGGGGAGAGGGAGAGGGAGAGGGAGAGGAGAGAGAGAGAGAGAGAGAGAGAGAGAGAGAGAGAGAGAGAGAGAGAGAGAGAATTAGTTTATTGTGGACTTTGAAAACCTCAAAAGTTCATAAGGACCTATGCCTGTCATCATAGCATTCATTGCTGTCTCTCTGTCTCTCTGTCACCCCTAGAGACACACCTCTTCCAACAAGGCCACTCCCACTCTAACAAGCCACACCCACTCCAATAAGACCACACCTCCAATCCTTCTAATCTTTCTTAAAATGTTTCCCTGGTAACATTCAAATATATGAGCCTATGGGAGCCATTCTTATTCAAACCATAGCACCTGTCCATATTGACTATGTATAGAGTCCAGTCCCTTCCAGCACCCTTCACCTGTCTTAAAGATGAGACATGATTTTCCTAGGTGTAGCTGTTTAGGGTCAACAAAGATGAGGAACTCATTACCCAGAATTAAAAGGCTCTTCCCTCTTTTGCCATTGTTGTCTTCCCAAGCACAAGAAAGAAAGAAGCAAACCCTCAGGACTAAGGAGGGCTGAAACTTTGCGCCTCAGTTGCCTTTATTCCAGCAGTTGTGTGTTGGGGTGATCAGGTTTAGAAGCAGAAAACCCAGTGACAACTGCCTTCTCAACAGACACCTGAGGGGGAGCATAGCGCATCCTCCTGTCTGTCTCTTCTGCAGTAAGAGACTTCCCTGAGGATCTGCTCAGCTCAATCCCTCTTGGTGCAGCCTCTGCTTTGAGCCAGGGGTTTATTTAAATGGGAAACAAAATAATATGGAACTCTAGAAGTAGATGAAGACTGTCCTCAGTCCCAGGCTGCTGTGTCCTTGCCAAACTATACCCAAAAATGAAGGTGGTAACCCAGGACAGGAAGCTCAGTTTTAGTCCGCCCTATCCTGGCACTTACTGAGTAGCTGGCTTTGAGCACTTAGCAATTCCCCCCCACCGCCTCCTAAGTGCTGGGGTTGTACACGAGCCATCACACCCAGCCTGTCTTTTTTCTTGTGTTCTAGGTTAGGGAGAGAGGCTTTCTTTCTACCAGAGTAATGTGTCTCCCGCAGTAGAAGCACACGGGAATCTCCCTGCTTTCCGAGTGAGTATAGTGTTTGAATGTAGAAGCATGATTCTCCACATCGGGAATAGGGAATCTGGACAGAAGGAAGTACATACAAGAAGGGGCTCAGGACGCTTTCTTACAGGGACCCCTTCATCTTGCCCTGATGGACATTGCAAGCTCCTCAGAGACAGAGAGGCATCAGGCTCTGGCCTCTGAAGAGAATGAAAAGGAGACCCCAATAACTACCCACAGAAACCTTCCAGTGCAAAGTGCCTCCTACACTCAGCCTCAGTGTGCCTTCTCCAGAGGGTGGGCCTCATGCAAGGAGGTATAAAACTTAGAGATCAAAGAGCTCTGCTCCAGAAAGTGTCAGAGAGAGAGAGAGAGAGAGAGAGAGAGAGAGAGAGAGAGAGAGAGGGAGAGAAAAGAGAGAGATAAAGATAGAGATAGAAATAGAGATAGATAAAGATAGATACAGATATAGATATGTATGTTCATTTGTATAAAATGGATATGTGTATAACATCCACATTTATAATATATTTCAAATATGTGCATATTTGCACATAGTATATACCTACATGTATACAGATTATATTCTTTTTTTTTTTTTTTTTTTTTTTTTTTTTTGGAGCTGGGGACTGAACCCAGGGCCTTGCGCTTCCTAGGCAAGCGCCTACCATTGAGCTAAATCCCAACCCCAAGAGATTATATTCATATAGATTCTTGCATGTATGTATATGTAATGCATATGCAAGGATGTTGTATTTGTGTGTGCACAGTGTACACAGCAGTCCTTCCTTATCTGACTTCTATTTGAGTTACGTTTACCTAGGCTCAGCTGCCATCCAAATATGCTAACACACATGAATAAAACATGTTGAAGTTGTGTGCTCTCTGCAAGGGGGGGAGGGACTGGCTGCCCCATCTTCTAGTTATGGACTGTCCCTTGGTCAGGGCTGCTCCTCTGTGTTTGTTAGCTACCTGCTAGTCACTGAGATACGATGGGTGTGGTCAGAGTGGCTGTGGCTGGGCCAACTGCCTGGACTCAGGTGGATTTTCTGCATTCTGCACTGAAATGTGTCACACAGTTTTGTATCCATCTCCTTGCTTCCTCTCATTACATCGGCCTAGCGTCATCTCAAATCACCCTAGAAACATTAAGTCTGGTACACTAAGACGTTTAGACAGAGGGAGAAAAGGCTGGGGGATGAATCGGTGTCATAGCACTGACCACATTATAGTGTCCTGATTGCTATGTCTTGGTTCTTATTTTTAATTTTCACATCTATTTAATTTTATATGTATGTGCGTGTGTGCTTGTGTGTGCATGGTGTGCATATGGAGGTCAGAGGGTAACTTCCGGGCATCTGTGAGTTCCAGGGATTGAACTCAGGTCATCAGATTTGGCATGAGTCCTCTTTAACATTGACCCATCTTGCTGACTCATTCTGTTCATTAGTGACTATGATCAGTCCTACTAATGCCCTGCTGTTTTCAGTGGATAGGTTGACCTCAGCGTATGTATGAGTAGGCAACCTTTTCAAGCAAGCAAACACACTCAGGTAGTGTCACCTGGGATCTTTTCTCTTGCTGTTCAGCGGGCGTGAGTCCTCCTTCCCTGTGAGGTTCTAGGCAGAGCAGACAGGGTTGGGCAGAGTCTCCAGGAGACCACCTTGATTTAAGAGCTTCGCATGTTTCTCTGACTCTTTCCAAACCATAGATTTTCTGTGGTCTCTGACCAGGCAGATTGGCTGTGTCAGGCTGACAGTGGCTGTCTTTGAACAGCCCAGCTGTGGCGATGGCAAGGGTGATTGGGGACGGTGATGGTGATGGCACCAACAATGTTAGTGATGATGATGAAGATGATGGTGACGACTACTATAAAGATGTCCGCCTCAGCTCTTTGAGGACCTCCGTGAGCGTAGTCTCCACACTGTTCCCAGGTCTCCAGCTTAGCATTTGTTTAATTTGTATGGTTTTTGACTGAAGTCATATGGCAATATTGAAACCCAGAACAAAATCAGCAATTTCATCTGACATTATTGCTGTGGGCTTGCAAGGTTTTGTGGTTTCTTCATTCAACGTGTAGTTAAATGTCACGAAATGAAACCATGAAAACCTTGTCTAGGAAAAACCCATGTCTCTCCAGAGGCGCCAAATTAGCTTTAAAGTTAAATGGCTGGGTAAGGCTGGAAAGGTTGTTCTAACGTTCAGTAAACTTGCCTGGATGGAACATTAAATCCAGCAATTACAGTGTTTCTAATAGTTTTCAATTTTGAAATAAAAATAAACTCTGAAAAGAGGACCAGAAGAGACCGCAGTGCCTGGATCTCCCGACTGAGGCTTGTGGGGTAAGTGGACATTAAAAGGTATACATGGGGGCTGGGAAGGAATCTTGGTGAAGCGCTTCCTTTGCAATCGAAGGCCCTGAGTTTGAGCCCGAGTCCCTGTGTAAAGGGTCAGGCACAGCAGTATGCATTTGTAATCTCAGCACTGGGAAGGGGGAGACAGAGAATCTCCTGAGAATCTCCTACTGGTCATTGGTCAGTCAATCTGGACAAATTAGGAGCTTTAGGTTTAATGAGAAATGTATCCCAAAGAAGAAGATAGAAAGCAGTCGAGGAAGGTACCCCATGCCTCCCACATGCACACGTCTGCCCCCAAGTTCACACACACACACACACACACACACACACACACACACACACACTTATTTATGCACTCAATACACATCCACCTCTAAGGATAGGAGGCAGAGAGGGAGCCCTGGGTCACTAATGCCCCAGATCCTCCAGGGCTAACTTGCTGCCACCCACAGTATACATTATTCTGTCTTCAACATGTTATGTTGACAGAGAAAATGGAGCACTCATTGATGACCTGTCAGTGCTGCTGGCTTCTTGGGGCTGCAGTTGTCTAGGCCAAAGAAAACCCCTTGTTTCTACAAGAAGAGGGGAGGAGTGGCCTCCCTGCAGCTTCCTCCCTGGGGACAGCACTCTCTTTTGTACTCGCCATGCATTTGTGTGGCAGCAAGTGAGTTCCTCAGATGCTGGTGTTGAAGGGAGCTGATGTCCGTCACTTTCCATGCCTGCCACAGGTGCCTGGCAGACAGCCACGGGAGGATGGACTTAGGTTTGCTCACACAGCAACATACCTTGGAGGTCCCTGGGGGTTGGTATATGCTTTGCTCAAGGAGTGGCACTATTAGGAGGTGTGGCCCTAGTAGAGTAGGTGTGTCACTATGGGTGTGGGCTATAAGACCCTCACCTTAGCTTCCTGGAAGCCAGTATTCCACTAGCAGCCTCCAGATGAAGATGTAGAACTCTCAGCTCCTCCTGCACCATGCCTGCCTGGATGCTGCCATGCTCCTGTCTTGATGATAATGGACTGAACCTCTGAACCTCTGAACCTGTTAACCAACCCCAATTAAATGTTCTTTTTAAGAGTTGCTCTGGTCACGGTGTCTATTCACAGCAGTAAAGCGCTAACTAAGACAGCTCCCCTGCTTTCAGTCTGTGGTGAGGGAGACATTGTGGCCTGAGGCGTTTAGTGGAGACAATTGCTTGTGTTGGGGCAGCTGTCAAGCTGATAGACAGGAAGGGACTGGTACCACGGTAGTCCCTTCAGGACATACCCTAGTGATGTATTTCATCCAAACAGGTCACAGATCCTACTTGTCCTCCCAGTAATCCTGTATGTTAGGAGCCACTGTTGAATAAACTCACTGACATGGTCTCAGTCTCACGATCCAGTAGTTTCCCAACAATGAATTATCTGGCCACTAATGCTTTAACACGTTTCTGGTTCAAACTATAGAGCAGGCAATCAGTAAGAAATCTATATACCATCGCATAATGGGAAGGGCTGAAGTCAGGGTGAACAGAAATTCAACTTATTCTAGAGAGACCCCGTCTTTGTTTTATATTGCTGTGATATGTCCATGGCCAAAAGAGCTTATGTAGGGAAGGGTTTATTCGGCTTACACATCCTAGATCACAGTTGGTTGAGGAACTCAATGTCAGAGCTGAAGCAGAAGTCATGAAGGAGCAGTGCTTACTGGCTTGCTTTCCATGATATGCACATCCTCCTATCTACGCCCAGGGATGGTTTCACCAGCAGTGGTCTGGGCCCGTTCACACCAATCACATCAATGCTCCACAGACCTTTCTACATGCCAGTCTGATTGAGGCATTTTCTCAGTTGAGGTTCTTCTTCCAAGATAACTCTAACTTGTGTCAGATTGACAGAAACAAACAAAACCCAACCAGGATAGAAGCCTTCCAGATCAGGGGTGGCCTTGCAAAGGTTTCCAGGCAGCTTCTCACTCTGCATTTTGGAAACAATGGAACGCCATTTTGGAACACCTGGTGACATGGGAGCCAGGGAGATCCGGGCTGTCAGTGGAGCAGATGCATGAGAAGATCTTGGTTACATGGTAGAATTTCCATGGACAGCCCTGACCCTGAAGAACCATCTCAGAGGGGCTCATGCATGGGTCAGTGGATAAACTTCTTGTAATACATACAGGGAGATCCTAGTTTGAATCCACACCACGGTGTAAAAACGGCACAGGGGTGCATGGCTATAACTCCAGTGCCAGGACAGTGGATATAGTAGGATCCCTTAAGCTTGCTGGAGAGTCAGTCCAGCTAAATCAGTGATCTCAGGAAGGCATCCCTTGCATCCATGACCATATGTGTGCATGTGCACGCGCGCCTCCCCAGATATCATGGATGTGGACCTGGTATGACATTAGTGCTTGTTGCTTTTGCAGAGAGCCGTGTCTCCAGCCCCACTTGTATTATTCTTTGGTTCATTATAAATAAAAGTTTCATTAAAACGTTTTATTCTCTGGTATTTATGTATCCTTATTTTGGAGGTCTAGACCTGTTCAAGACACTGCAAGTTGGCCATATCATGTCACCAGAAAAGAGAATCTCAGTTGCAATGTGCTTTATGAAATGAATGTGGTCGGACCAGGAGAGGTGGGTCAGTGGTTAAGAACACTTAAGGCTCTTGTAGCAGACAGGGATCCAGCACCCACATTGGGCGGCTCACAACTTCCTGTAACTCCAGTTCTAAAAGGTCCAAAACTTTGTTGGGGTCTCTGCAAGCCACTACATCTATGTACACACAGACAGGTGGGCACACAAACCTACCCACATGGACAAGTGAGCAACATTCTTTCTTTCTTTTCTTTTTTTTCCCCCGAAATGGGATATTGTAGACAAATTGTTGCCAATTGCAAAAGCTGCCAGTAGGGTGCAGTTTGGAAGTAACGTCTTTGTGGATTATTTAGTTAAGATGAGCCCTCAGGATGGGTCCTGGATTACATGGTGGTGCTATTATCAGAAGAAAGACAGGGTATTGGGCTCACTCCTGATGGTCACAGAAGCAGGCACCATGGATCTTGTTTTACAAAAAGAAGGGTTTAGGAAGGCTCCATGGGACAGGAAGAGCTTGAGTTCATGGCCCCAAACCCCAGCAGTGAGGGAATTCCAGCACCTGCTTAGGAAAGGGTGATCACAGAACTTTGGTGTGGCACCCTCATGGAAGCAGCCTCGCCTTTGAGCCTAGGCTCAGAGGGACCGGAGGCACCTCTAGTCCATTCCACAACTGCTGACAGCTCTCTCACTCCTAACCTTGGTCTGTGGGATTCTGCTCATCCAAGATGTGGTCAGAGGTTCGCTTAGAGCAGGTCCTAGGCTCTGTGCCTGTGTCCTGAGACAGCCTGTATGGAATTCAGAAGCAGAGAGGACACTGCCCTGTAAGAGGATAAAGGGGGGAATAGAGGGTGTCGTCCCATGCCAGAGCCTGTGAAGGCTAATGGCTAGGAGCTGGAAGAGGCATGCGGTGCTCAGTGCTGGAGCCATCAACATGGTCCTACTGAGACCCCAACCTCTACATTCTGGATTTAGGACACTGCGAGAGTGAGTCTGTTGTTAGAAGCAGCTCAGCTGGTGGTCATCGCTGTTGGCAGCTGTAAGGCACCACCATGGCTTCCATACCGAGGCTGCCAAGCCTTCACTGCATTGCTGATGCCAGCCTGGGTCCATAGGAACAGCACTTCTCGGTGCCGTGGAAGCTTTGCCTTGAACCCACTCTGGTGGCAATGCTGGCTTCAGTGTGCTTCTGGGGTGGCTACAGGTGCTCACCTGAAGCTGAGGAAGAGGCATGTGAATGAATGCCCAGCCAGAGAAAGCAGCGTCTCCTTCACCTTAAGAGTTGCACAGAATGCCTTAGCAGCAGAGGAAGAAAGAGACTTCTGTTTGGGGCACAGAATCCCTTCCTGCCTGGATCATGGGGGTGGATATCTGCATGGCATAGAAAACCAAACAGCCTCAAGGTTGGATGAGCTGGAGTCAGAAATTTATTCTGAAACTGTTAGCTCTGTGTATTGTGAACATTTCTAGACAACGCAACTTGCAATATCTTCGTCATTTCATGTGTGAAGGGACTAAAACCTCCTATATGGTGGAGACTGTGACCCTGCTGTACGATGTAGACTGTGATCTTCCAATATGGTATAGACTATGGCCTCTTATATGGCGTAGACTGTGGCCCTCTTGTATGATGTAAACTGTGGATCTCCTGTATGGGGGAGGCTGTGACCTCCCTGTGTGGTGGTGTTTAGGGTTTGAGACACCTTCAGAATAGGCAGCAATGGGAGACAGATGTAGGTCTGAGTGGGAAGCCAAATCACTTTTTTTTCCATTTAAGACATTACATAACCCTGATCTCTGGATAAAACCATTTTATCAACTTCTACATGCAACCTGAACTTGTCAAAACTAAGCAGCAAGAAGAGACCCCAGTACCTCTTCTTACTGAGGTCCCTGGAACCATCCTCAGAGACTGTACTCTCTTCCCTCTGGTCTTAACCATGCTACCGTCAAACTTGCCATCTGTCTCATTTAACAGCATAACAGTTGTGGAAGATGTCAGAGGCAGTCTGTATCCCTGGTTCTGGACTCCCATCTCCACGAGCAGGGCATAGGACAGTAAATACCTTCTCCCTCAGGAGAGGAAGCAGTGAGATTTCCTGGGCCCAGGACAGGATCTTAGAAAGCTTTGGAGAAAGACAGGGAAGGTGGGCCAGAGTGGCCTCAGATGAGCAAGGAAGTTTGGACTTTACCTCCAAGGAAAGAAAAGGCCTGGATAGATTTTCTTAGGTCTGGGCAGAGTTACAGGGACTTGGGAACCAGAGACACATCTGAGGGAGATAGCCAGAGGGCATCCTTCTGCCTCTGAACAGAAGAAAGATGGTTGCAGAGTTTGCACACAGGCCAGAGGGGAGGAGGAGTATGATGAGGGACAGGAACACTCCCAGTCCTCTTGGGACACCTCTCCAGTCCGGTCCCTGTGAGGCCCAGGCCTTGCAGAGGGACTTGTTTAGATACTAGCTAATGTGGACTGCACAATCCCCATCCAAAGTTCAGGGATCCAATGGGTACGCTCAAACCTATGTGTCTACCCGGCTAGTTAGAAATCCCTTTGAGTTCTGATCTCCTCACAGAGGTTACTAAATGGGCGATTATCAGTGATTATCAGTGGCCGTCACCCATCCCACGCCATTCACTGAATGCTCCATATTCCTATACCACTGGTTCTAGCTCAGCCGCTTGCAACAAAGTTGAAAATTATGGGAAAGACATGCTGAAGAGAAGGGAATGGAGGAAAGAGGAGAAACAATATAGACAGAAAGCCCCAGGAGGCAGCGTATGCACCAGGAAATGAAACACTGGCTGGAGACCTCTTGGCACACAGCCCCGTAGCAGTTACCTCAGTAGCCTCCGCCTGAGGTGAGAAGAGGAATTCCATAGAGTACTTTGAAGTAGCCTCTGAGATTGGTGTGATTTAGAGATGTCAGCTCACAGCTTTTCATGGAGACTATTTTTAAATACAAAAGGGATCTCTGTTACTCAAATAAGCTAACAGCCATCTCTTAAATGTCCACGGAGAACCATATGCAGCCACTTGGCACCAAGAAAGACCAGACTAAGACTGAGAAAGAGTGGAGGTTGGGGAATGTCCAGCCCCTGGCCATTAAGCAGATAAATTGTTTTCTTTTCCAGAACACACTACAGTCTAGGGAGGCCGGTGTAAGCCACTCTTGACAAATGGTTATGTCGACAGCCCCATGGATCCTGAAGGCTGTCTCCTGGCACTGACCTTCTGGGCATTCAGAGGACTGATCTAAGCAGGTACTACCTGTGGCCAGCGTGGGCAGAACTGGGAGGAGGAGAAACCCATCATTTCTGGGGCGCAGGCGGCATCTCTGGTGTGCGATTGGCACCCTCGTAATCTAGGGAACCCTAGCTAGGATGATCACACTCAAGAACTCATCTGCTTCTGGGGCTTGGATACTGAACTCCGTTTGAGCTGCAAAGCTTTGACACCCTTCAATAACTGACTCGTCCTTAACAAGGCTCTTCTCTCTGAGGGACTGAAGTAGTAAAAGATGTGGAAATATTGTGAAAATTCCTGGTTCTTATTATGTAGTTAAAAGGCAGGGCCACAGTTTTCCCAACCTGTGTCCTGACCTCATCTGATGCTGAGTTAGCATGACCAACAGGACATCCTAACCGTGTGCATCTGAACACTGCCCTCACCAGAGGAATCTACCATTGTCAACTTGTAGGACACCCAGGAGGGATTGGCACTATTTATGTGTCAGTCAAAGCACCAAGTGGGACCCTGAGGAGCACATAGTAGGTCAGGAAGTTCCTACTCACCCCTTCTGCACCATGTGACCAGGGAGGAGGGTGGAGTGGATTCAAAAGCAATCCCCTTCAAAAAACCTCATCAAATGCAGAAGAATACTAGAAAACGTTCTCCCAGGTCAGTTATCAGTGAATTCTCTTGATGGACCATTACAAGGTTCATCACAGACGATGAGGTGAGCTCCCGTTTAGCATCCAGAACACTCTTGGAGTGTTTATTCAATTGAGGAAGAAGAAGAATCCAAACACTGTCATTTACTTTTAAAGTAGAAAGTGAACACAAGACCTGTTATACCAGTGACTAAGAGTTATTAAATTACCCACAGGAAGGCTTCAGGACACAACAGTGCCACGGGGACAGGAGAGCAGCTTCTGTCTCCCTCAGCCTCCATGTAATGTTGCACTCCTCCGCCAGTCTCCCAGGCCTGTGGTCACAAAACACATAAGAAGTTGGCTTTAGAAACAGAACCTCGTTTCCACAGTCCCGGGGCAGAGGCCAGGGTCCAGATGGCAGTGCTGTTACCCAGAAGGTTGGGATGGCCCTTCATGCAGCTTCTAACTTCTTAGGTGCGGGAATCGACATGTAGTTGCCTACACTGGTTCCTGCCTCCATCTCTACTTGGCGGTCCTCACTCAGTCTCTGTGTATTCATCTCACTGCCTACTGGGATTAGGATCCTTGTCCATGGACATCATCTTGGTTTGGTGATATTTACAAGACTCATTTTTCAGATAGGGTGAGTAGGAAGGATGTGTGTATGTGTGCATGACATATGTTCATGTGAGTCTATGTGTGCAGATGGGTATGTGCATGTAGGAGCAAGTATATGTTGTATATATGGGGGCTGTGGTGCAGTGAGCCGTATTGGATTTGGGCCTAGCCGCTTTGTGAATGCATAGCTCAAGGTGGCTACTTGACTCTGGGCTGCATGGCCACAGAGGTTTAACCTTGAATTGACTGCCATACAGACTTGAGGTTGTTGAACTAAGAGCCTCTCCCAGGAAGACCCTGGGAGCAATGACAGGATGTTTCAGCCTGAGCAAAACACCGGATGTCCCTGAGCAGATTCCTGAGAAGGGTTCGACCTTTTCAAAGAACATGTCCCCGGAAGACTGTTGCCTCTTTGTTATAGGAGGATATCTTGCAGTATAGTGATTCACCTTATATCCTTGGGCACTTCCCAAACTCCCCCACCCTAAGCTTCAGTTCCTGCTTCATTTCCTGCCTCAGAGCTTTAAATGCTGTACATTCCTCTCAATAAACGAGACCTTGACAACAGAACTCTTGCTTGGTCTCCTTCTTCTCTTCACCCCATTTTGGCCCCACAGGTAGAAAGCCTCTTGGGACCCTGAATAACTGGGTCCCGCTGGAGGGGACAAGTGGCGCCCAACAGGGACCAATGCACGGCCAACTACCGGACGCGGAGACAGGAGATCCAGCGGAGAGATTGAGGACTCTCAGGCTGCATCGCTCGTGCATCACTGGAGAGGGAGGTAAGACCGGTCGAATAAGTGTCGTCCCATCGCCATGGGGAAGGTATTGTCTAAGGAGGCTTGATTCATAGGAGAGATCAAGCGCTCATTCAGGGAGAGAGGAAAGAGTTAAGAAAAAGGATTTAATCAATTTTTTTTTGTTTTGTTGATGAAAAGTGTCCTTGGGGTAAGATGGGCTAGAAAAGGCCTTGATGATTTGGGCTAGGGTAAGTAAAACTTGTAATAAAAAAGGGACAAGGTAATGGTAAAGTGTTTTTGTGTATGCGTTCTTTTAGAGTTATGTTTTAGTCTTTGGACCCTGACTAGAGATAGTTTACACCCTAGACATGAGAGAGAATGGGCTTGGGAAAAACAGTCCTGCCAGACTCTCCGCAGATGCTTTGGAGAAAGAGAAAAACTTTTCAGAGCTCTCCTAGGAACAGAGGGAAAGCAGGAGACGTCCTGCCTCTCTGCTGGCTCCTATTGGAGAAATGCTTATTTCTGGTTCTGGGTTCCATAGTAGGATATGTGGGTCCCTTTGGTGGGACACCATCTAGTTTTTTTTTCCTTCTATGTCTATTGTCTGTCCTTGGTGCACCAAGCTCTCCATGTCTGTCAGTTTATGTCTGTGGTTTTTGTTTCTCGTTGCTTAAATGTTTTATGTTTCGTGTTCAAAAGAAAAAATGGTAAAAACTTTATCTGCCGGTCGTTCACACCTTGACTTGGTTTTAACTTGTTTCAAGAAGGGAACAATGAATAAAAAACAGTTTCAATCGGCCTTTGGAGCCCTGCACCTGTAGCTAGGAGCCTAGGTCAGCTAGAGAAGCTGCCCGGGGATGAGCATCTACATGAGCTGATTATTAGACTTAACAGGTGACAAGGTGCTTCTCTTAAAATCACAGCTAGAAAACTAAAATGGTGCTTGGTGTAAATATTAAAAGACATGTGTGCCACTTCAATTTTGTTTCTGATTGGTTTTAAATGTATAAATATGCTCTACATGCCTTGGTTATGGACTATTGGCTTTAAATTACTAGATATGGTTAAAAAGGTGTAACATTGGTAACAGAAAGTTGAAATAAAACTGTTAATTTGGATGGAGTCATTCTAGACAACACGTGGCATGAGCCAATCTAGGGAAACAGGTCTAAATTGGGATGATATCTCAATGGAAATCTTATCCTAGAAACCAGGCTTCTATAAGATTTTTAGGCAATGTCTCTTTGTCAAACTTAGTAGCATGAAGGACAGACTTGGTGTCTTTCCAAAGTTGTGGTTTGCCCTGAAGTTACCTGTATTTTGATGCTAATTCCACTGGCCCAAGGGCAGCTGCCTAGTCACATACTCAGAACTCAGGTGACTTCCCAAAGTTGTGGCTGTCTGGTGTTACAAGGAGAGCTTAAAGATTGTGATTAAGGATTGCCAGTGTTACATTGACTAACTCAAACTTATTTATAATTAAAAAAAAAAAAGAGAATCAAACAGGTAGAGATTGTTACAGGATTTACAAAGGATTGATGAGGTTTTGGAACTTATGAGAGCATTACAGCCAGTTTGCTTACTCCAACTGCCATTTCAATGTAGATTTAGAGGATTGTTTTATGCAAATTATTTACGTCCTGGCGATTGTGAGTTTTCATTTTGTGAGCTTGCTTATGATTTTAGAGAGCCCATAAAGTGATATCATTACAAATTTTACAAAAGAATGGATAATAGCCTTATATTATGTAATTTTGTTGCTTCTTCAATGTAAAAGTTAGAACCTTGAATCTTTCAGTGTATATGGAAATTTTTACTACAAACCTTGCTCTCAACATGAGCTTTAATATTTGGGGAGTAGCTGTTTACTACTCCAGAAAAGAATATTTGAAGCTAATTTTAAGCTTCTAAGGATATGTTAATTGGCTAAGCCTCACCTTACCAGAGGACTTAGGCCTTTGTTTGTTATCCTCATTGGAGATAAAGCTTTTGTCATATTAGTACAAAATTGTAGGCTAGAGTCATGGAAGTATTTTTTTAAAAAAAGAAACCTGGTAAAACATATCTTATTCCAAACAGCAATTAATTGGTTATTACAAAATACTGATATTTGGCCTATTACATATAGAAATTTTCAGGCAAAATTGATAATTTTACTCTTTGCATGCTTTTCTATTTACTGTAAATTTGTGCATGCAACCCATAGAATATCAAGTGTATTTATAGGTGGTTCATCTAATGAAAAAAGGCTACATGTATGATTGGATCACTTGTTTATTCTCTTGAGTTTCCCTGCTTCAACACAGACTATTAAATTACGTGCTTGCAGCTACTGTTTTAAATGTTAAAATCAAGCTTTCAATTCATATGCTGATAACCAATGTGGCTTGTGATTTACAATTGATTACAATTACTTAATGCTTTATTGGAGACAAGTTTTCTACTTGAAATCAGTGAGTGATGATTTCAGTGTGAATGTCTGACAACTCACTGTCCTTTCAAGTGCTCTGGCTCAGAGAACTAAACAAAACCATAGACCCAGCTCTTTTGAAAATGGTAATGGAGTTGATAACACACCCTCACGAAAAGAGGGAAGCTCCATTTGCTTACTTTCAACGGCCTCACCCTGCCGCTCAGGGATTTCTAGTAAGACTGAATCTGGACAGTATTTATAGGATTTGGCATTTCTAATTAATGCTTATGTTTAGGTAAATAAAGCTGGTGAGGGGCTGGAGAGATGGCTTAATGGTTAAGAGCACTAAGTACTGTTCCTTAATAGATCATTTAAGAACTCAAACTGGATTGCCTAGACCCCTTAGCAAGGGAGGACAATGATACCAGGCAGATTATAGGCCTTATATAGAAACAGTCAAAAAATCTCATTCTTTATATCACCAAAACAATAATTTGGTATACAAGTCAATTTATAAATACAAGTGCTCAATGTCCTCAATTTAATCCTCAAGGACTTATCTTAATAAATAATATCTTAACAATATCTTAATAAATAAAAAGGGGGAGTTACCCCTGTATGCTAAATAATACTCCTTTTATTTCAATGTTAAAATTTGTATGCCAAGGAACTCTTGTTTGGTGTTTATGGCACCCTACAACTAGGCATACTTCTGCTTAGGTGAAATAGAAAGACCCACATACTGGCATGATCCTGTCCAGGTATTTTATATGGGGAAGAGGAATCTTTGTGTTTTTCTCAGGATGCTACAAGAGTATGCCAGCTGCCAGAGGTGGTTGCTGAGACTTGCTGATCCTGATTACGTGAAGATTCAGCTCTCGTGGTTCAGGTCCCTGGAGTCTTTCCTCTGCCCTGAGAGAAAGATAGAAGATCCCCCCATTCCCCTGGTGACTCTTGCTGCCTTAACTGGTGTTGTCTGAGATCTATATAACCTTGCCTGCTGGTTGTTCCAGAGAAGAATGACTGATCCTGAACTGTCCTGGGAAAGACCTTGGCACTTTCCTTTTGTAGCAGTTATTACTGCCAGCCATTGTGTCTGCAGTGTCTGGAGTTACCTGTCCCCAATCTATTGTTAGGCAAACACAGTGGGTGAACTTTCTGGAGTAGTTAAACAATTGGGAATTCTAAATTTTATTACAGGAGAGGCTTGACTAGGCCCTTGGTGGTATGGCCATAGCAGCTGAGGAGAACCAGATGAGGTGCCCACTACTTCGGGAGAGGCTCAATTTCTACAATCTCTTATATTAATGCCATCTGTCCTACTCTTTCCCCTGGGCTCAAGTAAGAGGAATGAGAAGATGATCCAATGTAGAAGCTATCCTCAGGGACGGGCAACTTCCTCTGACCTTGACCAATCTAAGACATGGTGCCTTGGGGCCGCAAGGTGATCCTATGACAGATAAGGCTGGGGTTCGAGAGGTCGATCCTAAGACAGAGGTGGCTACACCCCGCTTAAATGTAATGGGCCGTCAAATGCTCATCTGCCCAGTTTTCCCCCAATAACACACAAGCCCAGAACGGTGTGTTACAGCATAAGTTCATTCCTAGCCATTGGGGTGCAGTCCTAACTGCAAGAGTGGCTCGCCATGGCGAGCTGGGCACCTGTGAGGCATGTCTGATCTATCTCAGACCACTACTTCCACCTAATGGTCCTTTTTTAATAAAAGAATAACGGGGAGATGCAGGGCCATGCATAGCTCAAGGTGGCTACTTGACTCTGGGCTGCATGGCCACAGAGGTTTACCCTTGAATTGACTGCCATACAGACTTGAGGTTGTTGAACTAAGAGCCTCTCCCAGGAAGACCCTGGGAGAAATGACAGGATGTTTCAGCCTGAGAAAAACACCGGATGTCCCTGAGCAGATTCCTGAGAAGGGTTCGACCTTCAAAGAACATGTCCCCGAAGACTATTTGCCTCTTTTGTTATAGGAGGATATCTTGCAGTATAGTGATTCACCTTATATCCTTGGGCACTTCCCAAACTCCCCCACCCTAAGCTTCAGTTCCTGCTTCATTTCCTGCCTCAGAGCTTTAAATGCTGTACATTCCTCTCAATAAACGAGTCCTTGACAACAGAATCTTGCTTGGTCTCCTTCTTCTCTTCACCCCCATTTTGGCCCACAGGTAGAAAGCCTCTTCGGGACCCTGAATAACTGGGTCCCCGCTGGCGGGGACACTGTGGGAGCAGTAAGGTGTGTGTGTGTGTGTGTGTGTGTGTGTGTGTGTGTGCTCATGCATGTGCTTGTGCACTTGTATGCATGCAAGTGTATGTTTCTTTATGTGTGTATATTTAGGTATACGTGTGTGTGTGTGTGTGTGTGTGCGTATGTGTGTGTGTGTGTCTGTATAGGGAGAGGGTATGCTGGATGTGGTATAGGGAAAAGTTAACACTTCAATCTTTGGGAAGACACAGTTCTACCTGTAATCTGCCACTTAGCTATTGCCAAATGAATTTATCCGCAGAATTTTGAGCCCTGAGAAACTGTTGGTACCTAAGAAAGGGTACCTGTCCCATAGCCTAGAAAGGGAACAGAGAGCCAAAGCTGGGGAGTAAAGTATCTTCCAGATACAAGCCCTACCCATGGTGCCCCTTCCATTCTCGCAGTCATCTTCTGCACTCCCTGTACCCATTATCAGCCACATCCCTCCCAGACACAGAAAGGCCAGGTGCAGGCTTAGTGAGGGTTGATTTATGGGCAAGAGTCCAGGCCCAAGGACATGAGGTGGGCGAGGAGGGGGAGAGAACAAACCTTTGAGCAAGAGTAAAGCTGGTGAGACTTGGTTTGTACGTCTAGGGGTTCACAGTGACTCTTAGGAACCACTTTTTACACACCCTATTGGGGGTACAATAGTACTGTGTTTGTGCTGATCACAAGGGACTTCCAGCTCAACCTGCATTCCACAGGAGACCCAGAGAGAACTGATGTGGCCAAGAGAGAATGAGGAAGCTCTGGAAAAACACAACTTCCAACTCGCTTCTCCACATGTTTAAGACAGTGGACAGGAGCCAGTACAGCAGCCGTGCGCAGAATATTTTGAAAAGTGGCAGTCCTTTTTGAGTCTGGCTTACTGCAACCACCACAGTCAGCCAGCCCCATCACAGAGGTGACCTACAGAACCTCACACTTTCACTTGGCTGCCCAGGCCTCTGTCTGACCCAGGACCTCCTTTGCTGACATCTCTGAGGAATCCCGTAAGTGACACACCCGACCGACATGTGTTTCCAGCGGGGGATATAGATTTCACACTGCCATTTTCAGTGTTGTATTGACGTGAGAGGTAAACATAACTTGTTGGGTATAGCATCATTGCCCTTGCAGGCACACGCTGCAGCCTAGCACAGTGGCCCGGTCAGCAGGAGCCTTCAGACACTGACTGGGAATGGCTGGCCTCATCATGTAAAAATGTTCATACTCCAAAGGGATGGGGACGCACATCAAGCACCGGTTTCTTCTGTTCCTGTGATAAATATACTCCAACAGCAAGTGGTTAAAGGGAGAAAGGGCTTATTTGACTTGTGAGTCAAGGGTGCATACAGACCATCCCAGTGGGGAAATCAAGACAGCAGATTGAGAGTCAAGGGGACAGTCCGTCATAGTGTGGGATTCAAGGCAGCAGAAGTCCAAAGCAGCTTGCTCACACCCATCTACAGTCAAACAGAGACAAATGGATGCTTCTTCGGGCTCAGCTTGCTTTCTTGGTTTTAGAGCATTCAAGATGCCCTGAGAAAGGAATTCCATTGACAGTCAAGATGGGTCTTTATCCGTTAGCGTAATCAAGACAGTCCTTGGCAGGCATCCTCAGAGGCTGAACTTAGCTGAGCCGCTGAGAAGTTAGGCTTGCCCCATAGGTAATTGCAGATTCCATCAAGTTAAGAGTTAGCAATGCCCATCACAGATGCTAGGCGTGTTCTGATTCAGGACTCTTAGGAATCTGTTTTCGGAAGAGCTGGCATTACAGCAAGCGACCCTGTCAGGAGGCAGCAAGTGGACTTGAACTTTGGATTTGCCTGTGAGAATCTCAGTGGTTTTAAAGCACACCTTTTCAGTTTTTATTAGCATATATAAAATTATACATGACGATGGGGTTCATCATGACATTTCATAATGGGTTTTGATCATTTTCATCCTGGACAGACCACAGCTGAACACGGTGGACAGACGTACAGACAGAACTTACAGATTAGTGAGAAATAAAGTTCTCTCTAGCTCTGCGTGCACAAGGGTGCTAAAACTCCCTGCCCTGCCTGATGCCTCTACACACAATGCTTAAATCAACAAATAAAACCGAGGAGAGGGTGTTTAGGCTCTGGGAAGGGACATGCCAAACATGAAGGAAAATAGAAATTAGTGGACAAGTTATCTAAATATTTATAACCTCAGACAAATATTTGGTTTGATTTTGAGGCAAATAAACAACACTGTGGCTATTTTCTTTTTGGTGTGAGGGGTAATCCTTGTCTCATCGGTGAGGACAAGTGAACAGGAAAACATGGTGAGGTGAGCCATCAGCTCTAAGTGGTGGCTGAGGAGCCAGGAGTGAGCCAGGGAGCCAGACCTTGTCAACTTCTCAAGTGACCATTGTATTCCACAAGAACTGGACCCCTCAATTGAAATTACGACTTAATATTAACCATCCTGGGACATTTTGCTGTGTGAACACCTTGGGGTTTCCTCTATGCACCCCACTTTTGTTGTCTTGGTGGCAGCTAACTTGGGTATTTGTGAGTGCCCACTGATAGTGACTTAGAGGGGTGGCCTGGTACATATTTGGAATATGGATCCTTTGAAGGGGCCACCAATGGAGTGTGAGCTTTGTTCTATGGAGAGGAGCACCCATTATCTGGGCATCTTATCTGTATATTTTATGCGTCTTGAAACTCCAGCTTCTAGATTCCTAAAACATGTCACCAAAAGGAAGATCGCAATGATGAAATTCCAACAGAGGCTTAGAGACCAAATGTTGACACACTCAGCACTGAAGTCTTGACATATGGGTGACCTAGATTCAGTATTTCTCTTTCTGTGGTGGGTTCCATCTGAAATCTTGACCCAGATCACCCTATCAGGTGAAGGAGGAAGAACAGAATAAGTTGTGATCTGAGAAATATGGTTGAGAGCCACTTTGGTTACCAGAACAAGGAGTATAATATGCCACTTCCAGTTCCCAGAAAGAGACCTTGTCCCTGGCCACCAAGAGAGTAGAAGTACCTGGCTGTGAGAAAGTCTTTCCTAAAGTTGGTTTATAAAAGTGTTACAATAACAACAAAACAACAACAGCAAAACAGTAAATGGGACGTTCAAGAATACTTAAGCATTTAAATTTTGTTTCCTTTTTAATTCCTGCTAAGGAGAATCTAAATAAGGGCTTAGTTTTTGTCCCTTAAATACTAAGAAGCAAACACAAATCTTGGGACTCCTATTTTGGCAAAGGTTAGAGCTACCATGACTTGGTTTGGCTGTGGCTTGCTTGCTTTCTCCCTTGAGAGATGAGCAGCAGTCCCTGTGACATGTGCTAGAAATAAAGTGTTTATAAAACACGCAGAAACTGCAGACTCCCTGCGCTTTGGTTACCACGAGGAGTTTGTCTGACTGATGGTCCTCTTTTCCCACAGCCCAGCACAACCATGTGTGTAGTTACCTCCCTCCCTCTGCCACTCACACAAATAAATAAAACGAGGGAGCCAATGGCTTTCAGACCAGTTGTGTTGGGACTGGGAATGAATGGGCCTCCTTCTTACCCAGCATTCACCTGGCATCCAATACTGTACATGTGGAGGAGAAAGGGTGTTGATGGTCTCAAGTGTTGATGGCTATAAGACTGACAACTCCAGAGGTCCAAACAGAAGTCCTGGCAAACAATCATCCCCTTATTGTTCTCCAGTGTGTCCAGTGTCAGGTGGGCAGCAGGTCTTTTCTCTGCACCACCAGAGTATGATATCCTGGTGACAAGGAGTCCGGTCAAGTCCACATTGACCATTTTTCTCTGGAAATGTAGCTAATGCAATGCTAGAAGGGCATTTTGTGTTTCAGTTCAGTTAGGTAAAACTTGGTCAATGTGGTGACTGAAACCAGGAAGGACAGCTCTGGAAAGATCCGGATCACCAGTAGCTCTACTATCATCTGGTTCTTGCTAATCGTTCTCCAGCAACCTTCTTTCTCAGACTCAGCCTAACCGTCCTTTCCTCTGCCCGCCCCCCTGCTTGAGAAGGAGGCTTCTTCCTGAAATCTCAAGTTCCCAGCTCCTTGCTACTTAGTTACTTGTCTTACTGGCCTGAGACGTTTATCTGATATAACCACCTTAAGGAAAGAAGTTTTATTGTAACTCACAGAACTCACAGTTTTCAGGGATACAGTCCTTCGCGGTGGGAGGCATGGTGATAGTGGGGCAGCAGTTGGCCACGCTGCATCTGCACAGTAGCAGAGCTAAGTGAATGCTGGTTCTTTACTCAAGCTCTACTCTTTCTCAGTCTGGACCTCTAGTATATGGGGTGATGTGCTCACATTTGGGGTGGGTCTTTCCACCTCATCTAATCCAATGCTTGGAAAATTTTTTCCATAGTGACCCTAGGTCCCACTGAGTTGACAATCAAGATGTCCCACCACAGTTCCTTTAAACGCTGCCGGATTTCCTGCCCTGATAAAGTGAAATGATTGTTCCCAAAGGCAGCACATCACTCTGGCAGTTCCAAAAGTAAGGAAGGAGAACATTTGATTCCTCTTGTCCACTCAAGTAAATACAATCCTTCCACTTCTAATGTCAAAGACAAAACCTTCTATTTACCCCCACCTTCTGCCCCAGAACCCCAGAACTACAGCTTTGAGCTCCCTGGCACTCCTGGTCAAGTCTTTCTCTGAAGCCTCAGACTCGCGCATGTGTGATGTCATAGGTTGAGGTTGCTCCAGTGTCTTCCACGTCTGGCTTTGTGACCATGGCTTCAGACATTTCTCTAAATAAAATGTGTCAGTTTAGTCCCATTTATAAACTTCCTCTGCTTCAATGTGGCAAGGATGTTTGTGAATGCCCTCAATAGGATCTCGAATGCCAAGTTTTTCTTTGACATCCTTCTTTTTTCTCTTCTCTTAAGTGAAAAGCCCTGGCGCGGAGCATTCTGTCGTCTGGCATTTGACCTTCACTGTCCTCAGGCCTTGCCCTTTAGGGCTATAAAACAGAGTGTGACTGCTGGGTCCTCTTCCGTGCCTCCTATGTCCCAGTATCTCCAGACCCTCCCTTCTACCAGGATTCAAGGCTGTGGACCAGGTGCAACCTTAGCTGCTCTTAATTTTCAGTTGCTGAAGCAAATGGAGGATCTGTGATTAACACCACAGGGATCCTGTACTTGCTTTGAATGCTTTCCTGTGAGCTGACACACAGGGCAAGAGTTTCCACATGAGAAGGATCCATCTTCCTCATTCTCTTCCTCCTTCTCCTCTTCCTTCTCCTCCTCTTTCTCCTCTTCTCCCTCTTGCTCCTCCTCTCCTCCAGGGCATTATCCCTAACCATAGTGGGTACCATTTTTTCCAAGTCCAGCCGAAGCCCCTTTGATGACAGTTATGCTAAGCTCCTGTCTGCAAGTATAACTAATATCATCAATAGTGTCAGGAGTGGGCTCCCTCTCATGACATGGGTCTCAGGCTATACCAGCTGTACAGCTGGGTCTTCATGTGGAAGGCCTAACTCGGGAGCAAGGGCCATCTCTGATTACTTTGCTTGCCTTTGGAACCCTTTCCCCTAACTAGGCTGCCTTGTCTAGCCTCAGTGGAAAAGGGTGCACCAAGTCTTGTTGCAGCTGGATGCTTCACCCAGCAACTGTTGGAAGCTGACAGAGAGACCCACAGCCAAACATTGAGTGGAGCTAGGAGAATCCTATGGAAGGATGTGGGGAGGAGGGATTGAGGGAGTCAGAGGAGTCAAGGACACCATAAGAATATTGACAGTCAGATAACCTGGGCCCATGGGGGCTCATGGAGACTGCATGCTAACCAGAGTGCATGCAGGGGCTGGACCTAGACTCCCTACATATATGTGACAATTGACGATACTTTTTATGCCATTTGAAAAGCATGAATTCCTCCCTTGCTTTCCCCTCTCCTGCTGATTTTGTGAGTTGCCTGTTTAGGTTATTGCTGAAAGTTTGCAATTCAGGAAGTCTTAGAAGTAGTCTTGCACAACACTCACCGCCCCATCTTTTGGGGAAGAAGATAAAATGCTCCAGAAGTGTTCTGAGCACAGCCGGTGTGAGATGGTGTGGCAGAGAGCAACCCCTGGCCTCTGTATGTGCACGTGAACATGTGCACCCATGTGTGCTTGCGCACATGCGTGCATGCACACACACACACATGCACACTCTCGCATATGATTTGTTAAATTACAGAAATGGAAAATTTTGCGAAACCCATTACACCCTACACTTGGCTGAACCACCCTAGCCTCACCCCTGGCACGCTTTCTTGCTGTGGTCAGTTAAGTGATGGACATTTTGTCTCTAGCATAATGCCACTCTCCCCCCGTAACATGTCAGCAGGGCTGCAATGTCCAATTTTCTAAAAACAAAGCTGTGAATCACAAAAGAATGGCTTTTTCCTACAAAATAAGTTTCCCAAACTATTCTGGAAATCCTGAATTCCTTCCACCCCACTGCCAGGCCCTCACCATTTGCGTCTGGTGTTTCTCCTTGACATGGTCTGCTGTGAATAAGTGCACATTCTGTCTCCTCAATTCTACAGACAAACACTGTCGATTTTGGATATTTTTACTGAGATAAAATTTACATCTAGCTAGACGCAGAGTTTGTGGTCAGTCATAAGCTAATGACTGTGGAATGACAGTCCATCACCCTAAGAATGCAGAATCTCCATCGCTCCAGGAAATCCTCCACGATAAAGGTCCATGTCTGGTCCCATTTCCCACCATCAAACACCAATTTGGTTTCATGCTGAAGATGAGGTAGGTCCTCCTGCTCTTGAATTTCATATCTCTGAAGAAAGAATTCCAGAAAAGATTCATAGTATGCAGACACACACAGACATAGATGAACACATAGACACACACAGACACATACAAACACAGACATAGATACATACACAGAGACACAGACACACACAGACATAGAACAGAGACACACACCCACAAACCAAACCCACACAACCACGGAAAGTCACAGATATACACACAAATGCGCACAGACACAGACACTTATACACACACACACACACACACACACACACACACACACACACACTCACACACACACACTACTATGCCAGCTACTTCTTGTTTTCCATGACTGGGCTATATTCTGAACCATAGTTTATCCATTTCTCTGGTTGCAATATGTCTAATCTTTAGGAAAATGAAAAATACTCGTTTGGGATGTAAATAAGTAAAATAATTAACTAATAAAAAGGAGAAAAACCATTTGTATACATCCTTTTGTGGATGGATGATTTCCTTTCATTTATATAGAAGAGCATTAGAATTTCGGCCAGTTTTCCAAAGCATTTTAGCTATCTCTTCATATTTCCACGGCAGTGTGTTTGCCGGCCATGTGTACCACAGCCTGGGGATTCAGTGAAGACACAGCTCGTTACAGTTTTGACTGGTGTTTATTTAATTGTTAATGGTATTAACCACTTCTTAAAGGTTTTATATGAGATTTGTATACATTTCCCTGTAACATGTTCAGAACGTTTGCCCATTTGGTCTATTTATTTACTGGGGAAGACTCTTGAATGTGATGAATTACATGCTTTGCAAATATACTCTCCTGCTTTACCACCCCTGCCCAAAGGTACCAGTGACTGCTACTTCTGTGGACACCAAGGTGATGTTGAGGGTCAACTCTGTGGGTCCTAAGGAAGGTTGGCAGTCAGTCTGGAGGTCCTAAGGCAGGGCTAAAGTTAACTTTCCCCCTTATGTTTAATGAAGTGTAAAAATACAACTTGCTCTTTTCTTCTTCTTGGTTTTGAAGCCCTTAGTGTCCACTGTCCCTGACAGAACACCCTCGTACCCCAACATAAAGCAACCCTGTGCATTCTTTTTTGACTTTGGTTCGATGTTTTATGTCCTTTGAATTATTCTAAAAAATTGAGAAATGGTTCATCAATTTATATGGCAAAGCTATGGATTTGGCTGAGCTTATGTTGTGTTTATATCTGATTTGTGGACAATCAGGATTTAAAAAAATATTGGGGTGTTACAGTCCATGAACATGGTATGTCTTCCTATTTATTTAGTTTCCCTTTATTTTATCTTAGTGATGCTTTAAAATTTGTCAACATAAATTGTTTGTATAATTTTTGTTAAATTTATATCTAAGAAGTTCTTTTATGGTTTCTATGATACTGTAAGCTTAATTAAATATTTGAAAATTTATCAGTTTCCTTGTTAAATATGTTAAATACAGAGGCAACATCTCACCACCTCTGTAAGATTATTCTGCTGATTTCTTAAGCTTTATGTCTTTAAATTTTCTCCTTTTCAAATTTGATGCTTTTATTTCCATTGTCTTATTTCAGTGGATAAGGTTTCCAGAACAACTTTAAATAAAATAATGATGAATTACATTATTAAAGTCTAATGTTAGCAGGAAGCACTTACAGTTTCTTGGCCCTATGATGACATATGTACTTTATCACTCAAAAAGATACAGAAGGCCAGAGAGTCGATTAAGACAAGGAGGCACCCAAGACCAAGCCTGAGGACCTGAGTTCAATTAAAGAAAACCACAGTTGTAGGGGAGAACCTACTCTTTCAAATTGTCTTATCACACACACACACACACACACACACACACACACACACACACACACACCCCACTATACACACGAACACATATAATCATACATACCATGCATGTGCATGTGTACACATGAGCACACACACAACACACACAAATAAATAAATAAATGTAGCAAAGAGGCTGAGTAACAACAGCTATACATTTTCTATGTTTTTATATCAGATTGAAGTTTTTCTCCTATGTATCAAGTTTATCATTTCTCCCAATATTTTAAAGACATGAGTGGATATTGCATGTTATAAGAGGTTTTCTGGTGCACGAATTCACAATCTTTGCACTAGTTCAATTGGTTACTATGGCGCACTCCACTAATGAAAATGTAACCTCAGTTAGCCTTGGCTGCATGGGAAGAGCATGACTTGATCATGATGTATTGCATTCTGGGAACTGAAGCACAGCAAATAGTAAGAGTTGGCAATGGTGGATACACTGTAATTCGTAACTTCTGCAGGAAAGCAGGCATGGTCACAGGGTGGATGGAAACTTGGCTGTCAGGCAGTATGAGGTGTCGTAGGTCATGAAAACATTTTAGAATTTAGATGTTGGTGGTCGTGATCGTTGCATAGCTTGAGAACTGAATAAAAGCTGATACGTTGTTCACTTTAAAATGTTGAAATTTAAAGAAGGTGAATTTTATGCTCTATGGAAAGAACATGAGGGACAAGGTGAGCTCTCTTGAAAGCATGTTCCTAGTGGCTCCAGCTGCAGTTCACAGAGGAGGGTAGCACACGTCCTTGACCTCAACAGCAACCTCAGAAACCGACATAAAAGAAAATTCACATTATTTTCTTGGATCTTCACTATCAATCCAATTCGTATGCTGTCTGCACATCTATTCAATGACAATAAAGAAATTATAGAAATTCTCCAATGCATGCGAATGAAAGGGCACTGGGAGGCTTGCAGACACTCGGGCAGCCAGCCCACCACTTTCAGCTTAGTTTGTGGACTGGATCACTGAAGGATGAACTGGAACATTTATTCTGGGAAGGATGAGAGTGGAGTTGGCCAGCTGGACAGCGGTCCATAGCAGCGATGGGTGTCCACAGGGCTCCGGGTTAGACAATCAATTATGACTGTGATAGGTAGAGGGGAACAGCCTTCCCAACCCTACATGTGAGGACTGTGAGCTTGGAAAACATGGTTCTTGAGACTGGGGACTCTGACTCAGTCAGAGAGATGACAGTGAGCCCCTCTGACAGATTGACTGTGAAGACACCTAGCTACTTGAGACTGGACATCTGATGCTCACTTCTGATGCTCCCTTGAAAGTGGTCCAAATGCTATCACTTCGAAAGTCTGGCAGTTGGAGATCATTTTTAAGTCCTGGGTTCTCATGCTTGGATGCCAAGACTCAGGAAAAAGGAAGCAGTAAGACATACACCGGAGGGCTAACGATCAGGGAAAGGAAAAGCGGTCCTCAGTTCTTACCCTCAAATTCTTGGCTGTGGCAGACGCGTGATGAGTTGAGCTTTAACCTTTTCATGACATGAGCTCCTGTGCAGGTGAAAGAGCTGTTTCTAGAAGGTATGACCACGTGTGGAAAAAGCAGCATGTCCTTAGACTCATCTGGAAATAGTTTTTTTTACAAGTTTAACTGTGTTGCTAGAAGGGGTCCTGGACATTTCTGGGCATCAGAAGGAAAATGGAACCTGCTTCCTCCTTGATCTCAGCACAGACCCCAGGCACACTTTACCCAGTGAAAAGATTTCTTTGCAAAATTGAAAACAAGTGGAGGTAAGAATTCAGGGTGACCACTCACAGGGTCTTAGATCACAGGCACTTTCTCTCCAGGTCCCCTGTGGTCTAGGGGACAGTCACCAATCCTAGATCCCATCTGCAGAAAGACTGCAGACAGAGCACGGAGCCACCAGGGACTGGGATCTGTACAGGAGCCACAACACCAGGGCAGACCCAGGGGCAGATGCCAGTGGTGTCTGTTCTCAGTTTCAGTCTCAGAAGAATGCGCAAGCCTTCATCCTCATCTTCGAATGCAATGAAAACTTGCCTCCCTGTCTGACTATGGAGCAAAGGCCAATTTGGAAGGCAGGCGCTGTGAATTTCCTGCCACATTTACATAACCCAGAGCTCGGAGCTTCCTTTTGGGTGTGTTTTGCAACCTCATCTCTCTTAATATCCATAAATCGGTTCTCAAGCTCATTTTGTTTCTGAAAACGTTTTATATTCTCTGTGTTTATACTTTTAAAAACTTAATACTGTTTAATATTTAGTTTGAATAAACTGTCCGTGAAGGAACACTTGATCAAACAAAATACTTAATATACAACATTTTTTACACTCAATTTTCTCACCCTTCCCAAAAACTGGATGCACGGATTTCCAATATTAAAAGTGCTTTATTCTTTCGCAGTCGAGTTTGCCTAAGACCCTGTGGCGAACAGGAAAATAAAACTCATATTCTTTTATTACTTCAGTGACTAAGAAAGGGGCAGAGGAGAAAAAGATGGAACAGAGTTTTAGATGTCAAATAGTCTAATCAAACAATTCTGACAAGTCCAGTGGGAGCTTCTGGAGCTCATGGGTTGCACTGTCATAACACACAATGGTTCACTGCTGGGCGTCTGGGGGGCTCCTTATTTCAGGCAATATTTAGAAATCTTTAATAAACCATGAGAGGACCTGCTCCACGTGGCTGAACTCTCCATCTCTCTCTGTAAGCAACTGTTCTATGCAATTAAAGGTCGTCATCTGTTTTGATAATGGAAAGTATATCTATAGGAAAGTGTTAGGGGGCTGGAACCCAAGCGCAAATGAGTCAGGGTGTTTGTCTGTGGCTACACACCTGAGATGAATGGCACGAGGTGAAGAACGTTAATTTCGCATGCTGCTCTTAGAGCCTCGGTCTCTGGACAACAAGACAGTATTGCGGTAGCCCGTGGCAGGCACGCTGTGATAGTGTTAAGAGGATGTGACGTCAGAGACCAAGGGCCACGCGAGAGCCCAAAGGTAAGGGAACAGCCTAAGGTAAGACACAGCGCCCAGGAATACAAACCAATGCTCCAGCTTTCTTCGGTTGGGCTCCATTTCTCAAAGCCACTATTAAATTATGAACACAGCAGTGGTTTAAGTCAGAACCTTCGTGATCCAATCACTTACCAATGACACTGGATCCACTGGACAGGGACCAAGCAGAGACACAGGAGGGGGGCACCTCATATCTAAACTGTGTCACTAAGAGAACAAATCAAACTATGTACAGGGGCTGGGGAGATAGCTCATTGGAGGAGAGCAGCATGAGAACCTAAGGTTAGATCCCTAGCAGCCAAGTAAAAAGTCAGCAGTGGCCATGTCTGTCTGTAAGCCCAGTGTTGGGTGAGAAGAGGGTGAGAAAGGGGGAATCACTGGAGCTTACAGACAGCCAACCTGAAAAACACAAGCTCCAGGCTTTGTGGGAGACCCTGTCTCTAGGGAATGAGGTGGAGAGCTAAAGGACCCCTGGCGCCCTCCTCTAGCCTCCACACGCAGACATACCGCGCTTGCATACTCTATATCCCGCTGTCTAGACTTGGAATCAGACACATGCCGTCCACCTCAAGCTTGGCAAAGCTCCAGACTCTTATTATAAGCCCCATGTCCTTCAGAAGCTGGGGCAACGGCCTCTTGGTGCATCTGTTTCCACATGCTCTTCCTTGCAATGTGTGGCCCAGGCATCACTCCCACCTGCATCAGTTTCTTCCGCTCAAAAACCTTCACTTATTTCTCTGTTAAAAGTCTGAAGAATTAATATTAAAGGAAGCTCAAGGTCCGCTTACCCAGGAAAGATTGGGAGGGATTCCTCTGTACACCTTCAATGTGCCATTTGTTTTGGAGCCCACCTCCACCTACTTTGTAATGTTGTCTTCATGAGGGTTGTGCTCTGAGGCAAGGACCCACTCCATATTCAGGCTCACCTTGGACTGTGTAGCCCTAACTAGCCTTGAACTGTGTCTTCCTCAGTTACCTGAGTGCTAGAATTTCAAACAAGAGCCGCCATACCAGCTTTGTGTGTTTTCTTCTGCGCTGCAAAAAGCTATTAGATCCAAAGCTGTGGCATCTACCCTGTACCGACAGTACCAGCCATGTCTCCTGAAACACCAGAGCACTTTGTCGGGAAGCTTTAATACATTGGAAAGAAGCAGCTGAAGTGTGGCCCCTGCCGGTTACCAAGGGTTTCAGAAGGAAGCCACTCTGGTGAGCATGATAACCTCATTATCAGCTGGAGCAAAAGCATACAGGCACAGGGCAGAGGATGGTGGATCAAGATAGACCGTTAGGATCTCAGCAGATTTTAGGAAAGTGCCAGAAACTTCCCAAAAGAAAGGTGCAGAAAGGACCTCTCACCTGCTGAGTGTCATGGGTGCTCTAGACAGCCAGTGTGTCAGATGCCAGGCAGCCACTAGAAACACTAGATCTGCAGCCTAGGTCAGTTCTGAAGACTATGGAGTGCTGGTGTAGGAAACTAGACCCATTTCCTCGTTCTGCATCATTCATACACCTGTGATAGACGACAGAGATCTTTCTTCTGGTAGCAGATGGGAGCAAGAAAGCCAATCTGCCCCATTTAGCAACTGAAGCACAGTATGAGGCTGGCGTTTGCTTAAGGTAGGGAGCTCAGCACCTTTCAAGACTTGAAATGGAGCTCTGAGTTTGAGCTTCCCAACAGTAGCAGGCCAAGGTCACGTAAGAGAGAAGCTTGTGTCTTGTTCAGATTTGACCACAAGCGAGGTTTAAGATTTGACTAAGACGGCTCTCAAAAGCAGCGCTTGAGAGGTTAAAACGAACGAGTGAAGATCTGCGTCAACAAGATTCTGACTGAGCTTGAAATCATTATTAGTTTCTTTCCCATCTCGGGGAACATGAGAATGAGCTGCAGACACAGTGTGAATTGAAGTGGCATTGTGAACTTCAGTTCCGTTTCTAGAAGCCTTTGGGTGGCTTGGCAAAGTGATCAAAACACTTCTGAGGGAGGTGGTGTTACCTCTGTTGCTGCTGAGGCAATGGTCCCAGGTCCACACTCAGCTGTGGAATCAGGTCCTACTGTTTTTTGAAAGACTCCAAGTTCAACCAAGGTGAACCAAAAATGTGATTTTTCTTTCCCCACATGGAATACTTGTGTTAAATGAAAATACAGGGCTAATGAAGACCTCCCAGAGTGAAGCAAGATGGAGTGATAGGCCTGGCCTGGGATGAAACACCTGGGCCTGTGCCTTCCTTAACTCCCTTCCGCTCACTGTCTGTACATCCGGTTCTGGGGCCCTGCGCCAACCAGCTCCAGGCAGACTCCCCTCTGTGCCCTGTCTGGGCCTGTGGGCTGAGGCATCACTCCCTCCCCTGGCCCCACGACCTCAACTGGATGAGCCCCAGGGCCCCGCTCTACATCCCTGGTTAGATGGAATCCTGTCAACATGGAAGGATAAGGCAACAGGCCCCTGCAAATACCCCTCACTCGACTCTCCAGCCCTTTCAACACAGTTGCTGCTGCTTCTCGGGGTCAGAAAGGCAAGGATGCCAAGGCAATTACTGTGAGGGCCGGGATGGGTTTAAAGCTGGGGCAAAGGTTATGGATATGTCCTGTGGGGATGAGGAGAAAGACCTCGGAGAGCTCGAATTATGTTCAGGGTTGGGCCACTGGAAAAGTTCCCAGGCACACATGCACATTTTCAGACAATCCAAGTTGGATAATGACAGCATACATAGCCTCGGTAGCCAAAACATCCCACCAAAATGCAGCAAGAAAAATACAGCAAGGTTCACCGTTTGGGCCACTATAGTAGGTAGGTACTTTCCTATTGCTGAGATGGTATACCCCCATAAAAGCAACTTAAGGGGAAAAGGTTTAGTTTTGGCTTATAGTTCCAGAGAGTCTACAGTCTGTGGGAAAAACATGGTGGCGCGGGCAGGAATTCACATTCCCAACCACCAACAGGAAACAGAGGGGAAAAAAACAGGCTATACAACCAGGCTAGAAAACCCCAAGCCCCGCCCTCTGTGACATACTTCCTATAGCGAGACTCCACCTCCCATAGGTTCCTCAAGAGCTTCACCAACGGGGACCAAATGTTCAACACATTATTGGGGACGTTTTTCACTTGAAAATTACAGAATTCTGTTCAGAGGGACTTGATCAGAATTTCTTAGCCATCACTGACAGCAGACAGCCCTGACAGTTCCTTTGTGAGAATCTGTAGCGGCTAGAAGAGATTGACAAGCAACGTGAACTGATGAAGATGTACAAGGCGCTGAATAACTGTTAACGTTAGTGACTCGGCAGCCTGGCGGGCAGTTGATGAACAAATGGAAGGTGAACGGTGTCAGGGGAGGGGACATTATTCCTGTTAAGTGATTTTATCCTTACAGCTAAAACTCAGCCACCCTCCTGCTTCCCCAACAGCACCCTAACCCAAGAGCCTGCTTTGCCACCAGGCTCTCCCCAGACAGCGCTTGTTCTTCTGTGTCAGCAGACTCAAGTGCACATCCCACCCACTTTCACCCGGGTTCTTCATGCTGAAGGATCCAAGAAGGAGGTGGCATTTACAGGGCTCCTGGGATAAATGCCCGTGGTTCTGATGTCTACACAGTGTTGCCTCCTCCCCCAGAGTGTGAGTTAGACTGAGAGTTCAATTTCTAATGAACTGGTGGAGAGTGACCTCAGGGACCCTATGCCAAGGCCTCTTGCTGGATCTCTAGCTCTCCCCACATGATCTTAATAAAACTAGCTGCCTGTCTAGACTTGCTTTTCAATGATCACAAGTTGGAAACTGAATGAGATGTCTGAGTAACCGCTCCAAAAGATCTGCATCCTGCAAGCCTGTTTGTAAGTGAGCTTGTAGTCAGGGCTTTCTGAGCACAAGTTTTTAGGTCAGACGATAGCCCAAGCCAGCATTTTGATTAAAGCCCCAGAGAGGCTCTGTCCAAGAGCTCAGTCATGCTTGGAATCCTGAACCTTAAATACTAGATTTCAAAACAAGTTCGTATTTATTTTATTTTTTATGTGTATGGATGTTTTACCTACATGTATATCTATGAAATATGTGTGTAACTGAGACCCACAGAGACCAGAAGAGGCTGTGTGTCATAGTCCTTGGAACTGTAGTTGATAGATAGTTGTGAGTCACCATGTAGGTGCTGGGAATCATACACAGGACCTCTCTCTGAAAGAGCAACCAGATAGCTTAAACACTGATCCATCTCTTCAGCCCCAAATGCTATGCTTTAAAGTGACCGTATTTTTGGAGTTAACTTATAATTCAATTATATATAATTAACATGACACTTTAAGTTTTGAAGTTATGCTTAGGTCTTGACTTTTCCACTATACTTCCCCAAATAGCACAGCCTACGGAAGGTCCTCCTTGTGTGCATTTTCTCAGGCATATATTTACTTACTTAATAAAGGGTTTTCAACATGTATAACTTGTTCTATGTATATTTCTATCCTATTATTTATTGCAATACCTATACCTAGCAGACACCGGCATTTACTAAATATTAATTTTATCAGTGAATGGACAGATGGGTGGTTGGCTGGATGGGTAGAGGAATGGGGTGGACAAGTAGATGAAAGAAGGAAGGTGGTGAGCACATGGGTAAAGGATGGATTGGCAAGTAGGTGGGCGCATGGAGCAGTTAGATGGATAGACAGAAGGTTGGATAGGTAAGTGAATGAAGAGGTGGATGTAGAGATGGATAAGTTGGTATGTAAGTAGATAGCTGGGTGGATGCAATACCGGACAGATAAATGGATGGGTAGATGGAAGGACAGACAAATGGCTGAGTAGAAGGATGGGGTGAGTAGACATATAGATGTATATATGGATGAATGGGTGGGTGGCTTATAAGGTTGTGAAGGTAGAAGTTTAATCAGAATAATTGTTCAGATGAATATCTTAAAGAATTACATGTACCATTTGGGATCATAAGAACGTTCCAGATAGAAGACATAGTCTAAAAGGGGGGAAGGGGTGCCTGGCTACTCCAGAAGACTGTAGCTGGGACAGATACAATGAGGAGCAGGTTAGCCTGATCCTTGGATGGGTACGGTTGGAGACACCTGCTCCTGAAGGCTGTTTTGTTTGTTTGTTTGTTTTAATTTAGTGATTTTTCTGATGGACCACAGCAAGCAAGTATATGGAATCTGGCAGCTGGTGCTTTTACTCCGGACTCTGCACTGATCCGTCCACCAAGCCCCCAGCCATATTAGACTCCAGAACATTTTTCTTGGCAGATTTAAGTTACAATTCTATGGGATGTTTAAACGTTTACTAGAGCCTGACCAATAAAAGCCAGCCATTCTTCTTCCACTGAGTTTCACCGTGAATGACAT
Organism: Rattus rattus; assembly: GCF_011064425.1. Lineage (NCBI taxonomy): Eukaryota > Metazoa > Chordata > Mammalia > Rodentia > Muridae > Rattus > Rattus rattus. Next base: position 183,893,014 of record NC_046155.1, read on the forward strand.
ATAGAGACCCTACATTGCATGTCCAGCCTTGAAAACACCAAGCCTAACATATTATTGCCAGCATAGTACCATTAGGACAAGCTACTTACATATTATTAGAATAAAATCCTATTGGTATATTTTGGGGGTGAGCGTGGCATGTCAGTTGCACAAGGAACCTACAATATTGAGGAAGGAGAAATGGAAACAGCCAGGAAGGGATCAATCAGCACCTGCTGAGTGGAACAATACTTACTGCACGCTGGGAACGTAGAGAAGGCAGCTCGGTATGTACTAAGGTCACCAAGGTACCCCAGGAATGGACTTCTGGTGATGAGAAGAGAGGGAGAGGGCTCAAGTGAGCTGCATGGCCGGGAGTTTCCTCCACAACACCACCACCCCTCCCACTACTGCTGTCATTACTAAGTTCTTCCAATTATTTGAAAATTGGCCTGACACACACATGCCAATTACATATGTTAAGAAAATTTAACAAAGTCCTGGGATACCACTAACATGGAAAATGTGATAGACACTCTATTGCCAAATTAACAATAGCTAAGACTTTGCTTTTCACGTCATCTGGTTTTTGTTTTGACTTTTAAACTTTATTATCATTTATATTTCTCCTTTAAAATGAATTGGGTAGAATATCCCCAGTGACTTCGTTTTTCACTTGTAAAGGAGCCTTGTGGTTAATGCTGCCAGTTAGACACAATCTAGGATCACCTAAGAAACAATACTCTTGCTGCATGGCCTCCTGCTTCTGCCGCATGGCTCCTTGCTCCTGCTGCATGGCCCCTTACCTCCTGCTGCATGGCCTCTTGCTCCTGCTGCATGGCCTCTTGCTCCTGCTGCATGACCTCTTGCTCCTGCTGCATGGCTTCATGCTTCTGCTGCATGGTCTCATGTTCCTGCTGCCTCTCCCCAACCCCCATCATGTGCTGTAGAACCATGAACCAAGACCCTCGATCTGCTGCATCTGTCAGGTGCTTTTTCACAGCAGTGAGGTAAGTTACTAATCCATGTTTTATGCCATTGTTCTGCTGACCATACAAACTACACAGGCTTTGGTTTTAGGACAAAGCAAAGGAATGGGTGGAGGTCAGGGTTCAAGTAGGGAGGGACCTTCAGAAAGCCGAATCAACCATTACCATCTCTGTAGATTAGATGCAGACTCACATAATGAGCCTTTCCTATTTCCCAGAAAAACTGAACTTGGTGAAAGAGCGAGAAAAATAACACCACATGTTCACCTCCAGGGTCTCAAATTACCCAGAGAAAGATTGTTTTATCCAAGCAAAGAGAGCAAACACTGCAGCTGAAGTGAACTGGGCGTTTAGGCAATGGACAGCCACTGCCAAGGCAAAGTCTGTGCAGAGCAGCAGGAGGCTAGGCCAGCCACCTTCACCCAACAGAGCATGGTTTGTGCTACTGGCTGGCACACACCTGCTACGTGGACACTGCTGAGGCCCAGGGAGGCTGCAGTCTGGCCTTCTTCCCCAGTCTTCCACCCAGCAGCGTGGACACTCTAACCCGTGTATCACCCTTCTTGATGGGAGACACTAGGGGCAAAGGGACAAGCAAGATGCAGAGGAAGCTGTGGACCTGGGTTCTTCTCCGAGAGGCCTGGGTGTCCATAGGTCACTTATATGGCCTTGGAATGGGTCAACCTGGCACGAAGCCCAGTTTCTCCTCCATAGTCTTGGAAGAAGCCTGGGAATTTGGAAGCCATTTGTGCACTCCTGTGGTGTTACACATGGCAGTATAAACACCGTTCTCAAAGAGTCTATTGGGGCAATTAATCATTTCAACCCCAATGGTTTCTGGATGGGCTCTGATACCTCTGCCACTGGAGGAATGTCTAAATGCTTACCCCAAATCATCATCTCTTTTAAAAAACAATTCAACAAGGCTTGTTTCTTCACAAGTCATTTAGATCTGAATGCCCCCATGGCTGGACCTCAAGGAGTGATTTAGGTGTTTTTCTATAAAACAAGACAGGTATTCTCCAGGGCAGCTGCTCTCAGGGACACACAGAGCTTTCTGTGAAGTATGTCTCAATCCTTACAGAGATTTTAAAAGAAAATATTTGGGCTGTGGTTTATGAATCAAACAGTCTTAAGTATGTAAATAAGGAGTGGCTGGCTCTCCTTCCAGAATAGCATCCAGGACTGTCCAACCCGGGTCACGGGTTGTACAAGGTGCCAGCAGGTTTGTCTCCTGACATAGGGCAGACACGCATGGGTTGTGCGCAAGGTACCAGAACAGAGGCTTGTGGCTAAGTTGTGTGCTCTAGTGAGAACGCACCCTCTTCGTAAGCACAGACACCCAGTCTTAATTCTCCTCAGACATATTCCTTAGAGCTTATGCTTGGCTAAGGCAACTTGTGTTCTGACAGGGAGAATGCATCTTCTCCTATGTGTCTCTCTGAATGTGCTACACTCGGGAGCAGGGTACAGGAGCCAGCAGAGGCAGGACAGGGTCAGGGCAGGGTAAGGGCAGGATCAGGGCAGGGCCTTGTTAGCATTACTTTGGCCCTTTGTCAGGGGCTATGGTGGGTACAAACAGGTCAAGGTTCTGCTTTTCCTTTCATGGTCCTAGAGGGGACAGGGCATATAATGGCCTGATTAGCGCTGGGCTCCTGCTCTGGAAAATATGCTGGGAAGCTCCAGATATCATCCCAGGCAGGATTTGGAGGCTAAAACATGAGGCAAGGGGCTCAGAAAACAAAGTGGCCACCCCAGACGTGGACAGTGAGAGGACATCCCATGCCTGTGGGGACAGAAGTGTCAGAATCAGCCCTGCTCCACAAGCCAAGCTCTTGTCCTCTTGGGCAAAGTCAGGTCTGCTGTTGTGGAGAACTGAACCATTGAACCACCAGCGTGGCGAGGTTGAAATGTGGGAACCTTCACGGACCGTGACACATTGAGGTAATTGCTCAGAGTACTTTCTCTGACCTGATCCGTGGCGGGAAGTGTTTTGGAATATATAATAGACCAAATGGCTCAATTTTCCACCTCAGCTTCATTTGTAGATAATTTTTAAGATAGGTTTTCAGTTTATATAAACTTCTCCTTGGAGAGGAGACAAAATGAAGTCTGTTTATGAAATGGCCGATTCCTGGTGGATTTGATTCTTCATTACAGCAGAGGGAAAAAAAGTACCTTACTGTCCTTGTCCTGATTTTTAAAAGAATAAACAGTATTTACCCTTTAAAAAAAGACTCATTTAAGTGTGTGTGTGTGAGTGTGTGTGTGTGTGTGTGAGTGTGTGAGAGGGTGTGAGTGTGTGTGTGAGTGTGTGTGTGTGTGTGTGGGTGGTGTGTGTGTGTGTGTGTGTGTGTGTGTGTGTGTGTGTGTGTGTGTGTGTGTGTGTGTGTGTGTGTGTGTGTGTGTGTGTGTGTGTGTGTGTGTGTGTGTGTGTGTGTGTGTGTGTGTGTGTGTGTGTGTGTGTGTGTGTGTGTGTGTGTGTGAGTGTGTGAGTGTGTGTGTGTGTGTGAGTGGTGTGTGTGTGTGTGTGTGTGTGTGAGTGTGTGTGTGTGTGTGTGTGTGAGTGTGTGTGTGAGTGTGTGTGTGTGTGTGTGTGAGTGTGTGTGTGTATGTGTTTTGCAGGCACACATACGTGAGTACAGTTACCTGACAAAGCCAGCAGAGGGTGTCTGATGCTCTGGAACTGAATTTACCAAAGGTTGTGAGCGGCCTGATGTGTCTGGAGAAATAGGACTCGGCTCCTCTGCAGAGCAGTTAAGTGCTTTTAACTGTGACACCATCTTTCCAGCCTCCAATAAGTATTATTTATCTGCACCCAAGAGCTACTAAATTATGAGATTGTGTAAATTGAGTGTCTTTTTTTTTTTTAGCAGTAGCACGCGTCTCAGAAGCCCACCCCTGCATGCCGTGCGCCTTTGAGAAGCCCCAGCTCACTCTGCTGAGTGAACTGTGTAGAAGTGCAGGGCAGGTGAAGGTCACTTCGCGTGGTGAGCGAGCAGGGGTAGATTCCTGCACTCACTTCCCCCACAAGGCTAGGCTCACAGCCAAAGGTCACGAAGCCCTGGAGTTGATCTCTGTTGGCCCTAGTGACAACTGTGGCTTATGGTGTGACAATAACCAGAAAGTTTTGTTTCCCAGCATAGCGTCACTGTGCCTCTCACACTCAGCCTAGTTTTTATGTTTTTGGAATCCACACTCTCTTGTTCTGCCTTGTTTCGATAATTTTTGGTATTATCGAACGATTTCCTCTTCCTCGATTTTCTCTACCTTTTCACTCTAAAACTAACTTAGTTGCTTCTTAGAACATGTAAATTGTTACATTTGGTCAAAGTTTCTTCAACTTTACTTTCGTGATATTCTTCTGTTTTTATGAAATAGTCCGAGAAAGTCAAGCTATTCACCAGAACTTTCTATGTCTCCCATCTGCCTCTCTCTTTTCCCTCTCTCCCTCTGTCTGTCTGCCTGTCTTTGTCTCTCTCTTCTCTCTCTCTCTCTCTCTCTCTCTCTGTGTGTGTGTGTGTGTGTGTGTGTGTGTGTGTGTATTAGGAGGAAGCAGAGAGGCACACACTGACATACGATGTGTACGTTCATAAATTCTGTCCTGGTTTCAACTTTTAGGATTCCCAGTCTTGATTACCGCAGTTTCTCCCTTTTCCTATTGGATGGACGTATTTTATCTCTCTGAAAATTTCTCATTTTGGTTGTGATTTTCAGGTCTCTTTTGTGGCTTTGGCATCTCTGCTTTCTATACTCTCCACTTATTTGTTAATGGTTGTTTTTTTCCCTTGGGGTTTCTCTCAAGAAAGCAGAACTCTCTGGTTCCATTTTGAGACTGGTCACTAGGCAATTGGTCAGGGGGACAACTTAGCTCTCTGTTACTATAAGAGGTCACGGCTAAGGCAGGGTCTGGATCAGCTTTTCTTGTGAGTGTGTGTGTGTGTGTGTGTGTTGTGTGGGTTTGTGGGTGTACGTATATCTCTGTGTGTGTCTATGTGTGTGTATGTATATGTGAGCATGTTTTGTATGTGTGTGGCCATGTGTGAGTGTGGGTGAATGTGTGCCTCTGTGTGTGAATGTGTGTGTTTGTGTGTGTGTGAATGTGTGTTTGTGTGTAAGTGCACGTGTGAATGTATGTCTCTGTGTGAGCGTGTATGAATGTGTGTGTCTCTGTGTGAGCGTGTGAGCATCTATGTGAACATGTGAATGTGTGTCTGTGTTGTGAGTATATCAGAATGTGCGTGTGTATATGTCTGAGTGAGTAGGCGGTGTGTGGAGAGCCCGTATGTCTGTGCACATGCAGTGGAGAAGCAGAAAAGAGTGTTGGGCATCTTTTCTACCTCCTGCGTCTCATTCCCTCAAGGCAGGGCCTCTCACCAACCCTGGAATGAGGCTGGCAATAGTGAACCCCAGCAGCCCTTGCCCTTGGTTCTGGGGGTTACTGGTACACATGAGCACACCTGGCTTTTTGCCTGGGTGCTGAGGATTCACAATCAGGCTCACGTGTGTGCAGCAGGAATCAGGCTCACGTGTGTGCAGCAGGTGAGGTTACCAGAGAGCTATTCTACAGCCCTGGGACTAGGCTTTTCTGAAGCATCTGAGTTTTTCAGATCGGTGTTCTTTCACGGAGTTCTGCTGGAAAGCAGGCAGAGTCTACTCTGAGTAAGCCTGGGCACTGGGTCTTGCTTGCAGCAGTGAACCACTGCTGCTACCCAGAGTTCCCAGTGCGGCCTCTCTCATACAGTCTTTTTAAGGGGGATCATGTGGGCATCATCATGGCCTTCCTCTAGTGCCTATTTCTATCAGGAGCTGTGGATCTCCCTGAATGACTAAAGATATGGTGGCATTCAGGATTTGGAAGCTTGAAGGCCACCCCAGTGGGACGGAACCAGGTGAAAACCCTCAAGGCCCATTCAGATCCACATCTTGTGCTTCTAGAAAGATCTGAGACATCGGGTTTGTTGGGTTGGAGCAAAAGGAGATTCTGTGGCTCAGCTGAGGTCTAAGTCTGCGCATGCGCACGGGCAGCAGTGTGAACCATTGAGAGCCCCATGTTCAGAAATAATGGTGCTGTGTGTATGGGCGCCATGCCACTCGCTGCCCTGGGAGTTCTGGACCCATCATTCAAGTCCTGACTTGGCTGTGGTCTAGTCATGCAGCAGAGATGTTGGGTCCATGGCACTCCTTGGTCACATGAAGAAGTGTGGGAGAAATTCCTGGTGGGAATTTCTGTGATCCGTTCCCTGGGGACACTGGTCTTCACCAAAGGCAAGCCACGGTGTTCAAAGAAAGTTCCTATTGAACTTATTAGTGAGAACGGTGAAACGTACCCCATGTACTCAGGGAAAAGGGCTGGAGGTGTGAAGAGATACTGGCAAGTAAGGAGATTGTCCTCACAGAGTAGCGATAAGCAAAATCGCGCTCAGTCAGTTGTCCCTAGAGGAGTGAATCAACACCAGCCATCAGCTTACATAGAGACAATGCTCACATATGCCACAGGCTGACACACAAACACCTCGACAATGTCCAGCATTGTACTGCCAGCCCCCATCTGGGTAAGACCACGTCCAGGTTCTGCTGGCCCAGACAGAGGTTGCTTCTGTGCGGCTGCCCAGTAAGGTTGCCAGCTTCCTACACAAGAGAAGGTACTGTGGTCAGAGCACAGCTAACGGGGATTATTTTTGCTTCTTGTGATGTCCAGCTCTGCTGGCCTGGCTGAAACCATAAACATTCAATTTCAGAAGCCTCCTTCAAAACCCAGAATTTAATATGCTCAGTTCCAGAACCTTCCACGAAACTCTTAAAGGTGCCTCCCTCCTAACCCTGCTCCTCAACCTGACGTGAAGTTTCTCCTCACAGAGATGCAGCACACTTGGTCTCTGTCAGGGTAGTCCAGCAGGGCAACCTTCTAGGTGTTTTTGACTGACTGGTGAAATGAAGACTCCCCAACAGGGCTGCACAGTGCGGACCCCAAGGCTGCCAGAGGCACTGAACAAGTTTCTTTGTAAACAGGCTGGCCTAGGTGTGACCTCAGAATAGCTCAGCTGGTACCCATTTATCCTCGGTGGCACACATCAATCCACGTGTCCTTTGGAACACTGTGGAATTCTGGGAGGAGTCTGACAGAAACTGGTTTTTCACTCTGTAGTTAGAGAAGCTGACCTGTGGGGAGGGAGACGTGTTATAGGTAGAATCGCCATGAGCGAGCACTTTGCATGTGCGGACACTTGGCATGGGCCGCCTTTCCAATCCTCTCAGTGGAGGTGGTGGTGGCCTAGGGAAGCCCTGAGGCTTGGAAGCCCAGGAGGCATCGTCCACAGATGTCACTATCACCCTTGAGCCTGGCGCCTATGCTGTGAGCTGAGGAATCACCGTGACTGTGCTGTGTCCCAACACTCCGTCTCTCCTTCACTTGTCAGCAAACATTCCTGCTTGGACTACACATTCCCTGTTCTCTCACCCGCAATCTACCCCTACCCCTGCAGTGTGGAAATTGTGCCTTCAAAAGCAGAATGAAGGCCAAACAAAGCAATCACTTCTGACCATTAGAGTCTGGCTACATTCCAGAAGGGTGTCTACGATGCACATCAGTCCCCACTCCGCACCTTTCAGCACATTCCAAACACTACCATTCAGCCATATTGAGTTGGGTGTAGAGACTTTATACCCAGGCATCCACACCCACGTATATGATGGATGGCCCATCCCTTATGGGACCACTAAGGGGTTTTTTAGAATTGTAAGAATCCTTCATAGACTCTGCCCATATTGGTGATCCTGTCCTGAGCTTGTGACTTACCATGAGTACCCAGTGACCTCACTTAGCCTGGTCCACTTGCTGGCTGCCAAGTTCTAGTAACCATCCCTGTTGTGTTCTTGCTGGAATGATTGCTGGTAAAACATGCACCTGGCAGCCAGAAAAAAAGATTTTTAAACACACACACACACACACACACACACACACACACACACAAATATAAATATGTTTTTTGAGACAGGGTTTCTCTGTGTATCCCTGGCTGTCCTAGAACTTGCTCTGTAGACCATGCTGGCCTTGAACTCACAGAGATCAACCTGCATCTGCCTCCCTCCAGAGTGCTGGGATGATGATGATGATGATGATGATGATGATGATGATGATGATGGTCGTGGTAGTGGTAGTGGTGGTGTTAGTGATGGTGATGGTGATAGTGATGGTGGTGATGATGATGACAATGGTGGTGGTAGTGGTGGTGGTGATAGTGATGGTGGTGGTGGTGATGATGGTGATGGTGGTGGTGGTGGTGGTGGTGGTGGTGGTGGTGGTGGTGGTGGTGGTGGTGATGGTGATGTGGTGGTGGTGGTGGTGGTGATGGTGGTGGTGGTGGTGATGATGATGATGATGATGATGATGATAATTGCATGCCTGGGTAAGAATTATAAGTCTTCGTTGCAAACCTCTGAGGAATCCTTTGCTATTGCCCCTGTCCCATTGTCTCCAAAGTTAAATTCAAATTCAAGAGGCCTCTCCATCACATAACAGTTTTTGGACTCTTGATCCCAAGGCTCTCTCTCCCTTTGTGGACTCATTTTGATATACTTGTTCACATTGACAAATGTCGCAGGAGCCTTTTAAAGAGGAGCATCTATTGCACTCGAAGGGATATGTGCTCCTGCCCTAGTGGAGCTTTAAGTCCCAGGGGCAAAGCAAGTTGTTTCTGACTGTAATATTTTCACTGACACGTATAGTGTGGGTTTTAGATGGACAATCTCTTTCAGGTCTTTTATGTTCTCCAGCTGTGTTTGCCCCCATCAACTCCTCTGGTCCTTCACCTCCCTTTCTCCCCAGCTCCTCTCCCCATCCCTGAATCTCCCTTCTGTCTTCTCATCATATACTGTGATGAGGCATCCAGCTTTAATTTGAGCTCTCTCTAAATTCCCAGATGGCATAATGGCCTTGATAATGACTCTGAGGCTTGTCCATTTTGGAACACAAATAAACAGAAAAATGAGCAGTTTTCCAGATAGAACCGCTTTTCATATGCTTTATATAAAAGAGTGATTGTATTTCACTTGGGAGAGCCAGAAGAGGATTATTGAAGAAATTACGCTAAGGCAAAGCCGGCTATCTGTGCAAAAAATAGAATAAAATATTTATTTAATACCATTTTTTGAAATTAATTCCAGACCAGTATGAAAAGAAATAATTTTTAAGAACTGGACACACATGTTGGAGAATAATAACCTGAAAAAAAATCAAAGAACACCCTAAGATTTAAGTCAAGAAATAATGAGACAAATATTAATTTTATTTTATAAATAGGAAGTTATATGTTAAACATCACAAGGCAAATTAAATTGCAAATAGTAACCGGAAATAATTTTCAACAATATATAACATAGCGAATGAAGTATAAAAAGCATTAAATTGACTAATGACATAAATCAAATAATCATAGAAAAATGACATAAATAAAGGAAATCAGATGGCTAAAATAAATGAAAAATGTTCAGGCTAACTTTATGTGCACTTAATACTGCCAGCTACTGAGTCTGCAAGTAATTCTACAACATTGGCCTCTTCACAGCTGTTGTGTATGGCAGGAGATGAACACTGCTCTCTGCCTCTTGTGAAAGTCCTAGTTAATATGTCTGTCTGTCTGCCTGTCTGTCTGTGTGTGTGTGTGTGCACACGTGCCTGTGTGTGCATGCGTCCTTAGAAAGTAATTGATAAGAGTCTTTGAGTTTGTACTGTTGTGTTTGAAAACTAAGTCAAATAGTGAAGGAGAAAAGAACACGTTTAGCTGCATAAAGACATACACTGTAGCACTGTTAGAAAAGACGAGGAAGCCTGACTTTTGGAACATCTGAAATGCATCACACTGTAGTCACAGTATGGACAGCATCACGGTAGACAACTTGTGGTACAAAATGCATCACAAAGCTGTAGTCTCCCAAGGAGCATTGCATAAAGTTAGACACCGAGGCCAAGGGAAGGCAATATAAAGCCCAGGAACCAATCAGGCCTAAAGGTTCTCTTTGCTTAGTCTCTTGCAGAACACAACCTTCCTGGAAGCAGATTCCTCAGCCCCACCCTCACAGTTTGCTGGGTTTGCCTGTGACGCATCCCCAGAGTTATGTATGCCTTATACCTGTTGCTGTTCATTTATTTATGACTTCTGCACACATTTCTGTAGATTGTCCACTCTCTAAAGCATATGGACACTGGGTTCTGTCAGTGTGTGTGCATCTGTGCATGCGCATGTGCGTGTGTGTGTGTGTGTGTGTGTGTGTGTGCGCGCGCGTGCGCTAAGCTTCTAATTTTTCCTTACAAGCCTCACTGGCATCTCTTAATTATCTGTAAAGCTGATCATTAAATAAAAGACAGAGCTGTCCCCTCCAGCTCCTGCCACCCCCTGTCCTTGATTCCTGGCCAGCTCAGGGTTTACAGACAGGTAGCCCTCAGATATGCAGGAATGGTGAGCTGTTGTTCTTCCCTGGGTCTAGGACTTCCTCCAGGCTAAACTCTCAGAGCTCGGGTTGCAGCTGAGCCTTGCTGTTTTCATAAAACTTAGCTGAATTCTGAACCCACCCTGCCCCCACCACCCTGGCATGAGCATTAGATCAAAGGGCACAGCTCACACTCTGAAAACATGTCTGGGATTCGCAAGTTTGTAAGAAACACTGGCACTGCTCTGAAGACGTTGTTTTGGGGTCAGGGTTTTTTTTCAGAACTGGCAATACTTCGGAATTGACTTACTGGGACTGATCTGGTGGTAGGGGACTGGTAGAGCTCCAAGTCTGTGTCATCTAGACAACTGTCTAACCATGTTCCAGAAGATTCTCTTGAATAGACCTTTCTGCCTTTGGTGTTTTGTTCAGTTGCCTAGATTCTGAGGTAACTTGTTCCCTTTGCTTGTGGTAGCATTTCCAGTGCTGCAGAAAGAGAGCCAGCAGGGGACCCTCTGTCCACTACCTTCTGAAGTACAGTCACTATTCAGGGTTCTCCGTGCTGACTAACCTAAAGGTGGTTGCTACATATTGACAAGGCCCCACTTAGCTCCTCCTGCATCTAGGAAGAAGGGGAGATCATGACCACTTGGATCTTATATTTACCTTACATTGCATCAGCAAAGAAATGTATTTCCTTGTAGGTCTGGATATGAAATGTCAGGAAGGCATGCAGGTGAAGTCACGCAAATGGATTCTAATGAATATAAGTATTTTCTTTCCTCCAGCTGGATATTGAAAGAAATACACAGAGCAGCCATTTTGCATAGCTAGTTGTGATATCTAAAGTGAAGTTCTCGCATCGGCTGCAGAATTCAGGATGGAAGGATCACGGGGAGCCCCAGAAGTCTGGGGAACTGTATATTGTCAGTGCTTGAGGCTTCTACTCTTTGATCTCATGGGACTTGTTAACAAACTGAGCAGTTAAAACAAAAACGAACCCAGACCATTGATTTACACTTAGCAGAAAAAAGTAGGAAAACTCTACTTCATATCCCAAATAAAATCCTACTGAAGACTTCTGCGGTTCTGATTTTGCACTATTCAATCTTCCAACTAGAATTTTTGTCATTTTTTGTGTAATAGAAAACATATGAGAAAAATTAGATGGTCTGATTCATCAATTGGAATAAACCATGAAGCCAAATGCTCTTCATCTAGCTGTAAGTCAGAGAGGCAGGAATATCTATGTCTCTAATAGGAACAAATTTCATGAACAAGTTGGACTTGTTAAATCTTGCATATCAACACTCTATGTAGTAGAGTCTGGGATTTTTCTCATTGCAAACCAAGCATTGGATTTCTGTGCTGCTCTTCTTGTAGTGTCAGAGTGCAGTAGATCGAGAGGAGTCCTGAGTCACTGAATCCAAATGCATAGGTTTCCTCGCCTAACTAAATATGCTCCTCTCCTGGTCACTCTGCAGTTTTGATACTCCATGGAATTTTGGCAACGGTGTGGCTGCTCCTTTATGTATCAAACTGGACTAGCATTGAAAGGTCAGTTGCTGTTTGCTCCCCTCTTTTTGTACAATCTCCCTCAACTACACGGCGAGTACTTTAAACAGAAGAAGCCGTGCCATTCTTTAAGGGCGGTGCTCTTCTGGCTGGCTCCCTGCATTATACCTAGGTTAGCAGTGGCTACGGAGTGACTAAGCAAAACCCACCCAGCTCTCTAAGCGCTTGTTTTATTATCTTCCTAAAAAATAAGTTCATCCGAGGTCTCTGGAGGAAGGAAAACAAAAACAAATGGCCCTGAAGCACAAAAGGAATGTCCTCAGCCAAGCTGTCAGTCAGTCGAGCTGTCAGAAGGGTTACTTTGTTCAGTTGGTGCATCCTGGGGCCTTACCCAGTGACTCAGAGAGACTTTCCATCCACACGTACACATACTCAACTCTAATTAGTGAAGGTGTGTGTGCATGTGTGTGTGTGTGTTTCTGTTTTTTTAGGTGTCTCTCTGTATATGTGTGTGTGTGTGTTTCTGTTTTTTTAGGTGTCTCTCTGTATATGTGTGTATGTATGTATGTATGTGTATATATGTATGTATGTGTGGATGTATGTATGTGCTTCTCTGTGTATGTCTCTCTGTGCCTATGTCTGTGTGTTTCTGTTTATGCTTGTGTCTGTATGTGCTTCTCTCTGTCTATGTGTCTCTGTGTCTATGTGTCTCTAATGTGTATGTATATGTGCTTCTGTATGTATGTCTGTATGTGCTTCTCTATGTACATGTCTCTCTGTGCATATGTCTGTGTGTCTCTGGATGTGTGTGTATGTGTCTCTATATGTGTGTCTCTCTGTGTATATGCGTGTGTCTGTGTGTATATGTCTGTGTCTCTGCACGTGCTTCTGTGTTTATGTCTGTTTGTGCTTCTCTATGTGTGTGTCTCTCTGTGAGTATGTCTGTGTGTCTCCGTATGTTCTTCTGTGTGTCTGTCTACATGTGCTTCTCTATGGGTGTGTCCCTATGTGTATATGTCTGTGTGTCTCTGTATATGCTTGTGTGTATGTGTTTATATGTATGCCTGTGCATGTGTATGTGTGTTCATGTGTGTGTGTACATGCACGCATGTGTGTTTAAATGCCCCAGCTGAACCATGGCTCTCCCGTCTAACCTAAGCAACAGCTCTTGTCCTCCATCCTTCAATTCCATGCACTGCTCAGGCTTCAGTGCCTGCAGCTCATTCTTCCTTGCTTTGTTTTGGGTTTCATTATTGTTGTGTAGAGAAAACTACAGCTTACAGTCCCTTCTTCTGGTTTAGTCATTAGTGTGCAAAGCACAAAGCGTGCCTTAAAACCTTCCTTAAATTAACAGTAATAAACCGAGAGACAAAGACCCCGCGTGCACTGCAGGGGGATTAGCTTAATGCTGACAAGATGGATGTTTCTAGATGGAGCGTATTTTAAACCTTTCCTTTTATTTTGTAATGAGAAACATAATTCAATTTGTTGTCTTCTTGGCATGTATAAAATATTAGGTGAAAGTACAACCGTGTCACACAAGGATCTCGGAATTTATGAATACGTTAAGTAGAACAGCCTTGCGGCTTGGTCCTCCCCAAACCATCCTCTTTCCCTGAGTCAGTTGCCCGAGGAGCTTGTGAGCTCACGTGACCAGACAACACTTACTGCTTAACTGAAGCATCTCAATCAGCTCCAGCTGAGGAATGACAACAGTTTTTTTTGAGTGGGAAGGGCCTTGATCTTGACTTTGTTCCATCCCCATGGCTAAGTTCATCCTGAGAGTAGCAGTAACCACTCTGGTTAGGAGCCTCCCAGATAACTGCACTCGGAGTCTTCACAGGTTATTTCTTACACTAACTCCAAAAGATGTCCCTTTAAAGAGAGGCATTAGATACATTATCGCTTGATCAGGAAACATGGAAATATAGGCGTGACGCTTCTAATTCTTTTCCCTATCCTTCGTGTCCCCCTGACTCATGTCCTAGCCTGCACATCTCCACTCTAATCCTTTTCCCACACACCCCTCACACAGGAGCCACTAAGTGGGCAGGAATGTACTGTGCTGTGTCTTTCTTTGAGACAACTAGAAGCACTTGGTCCCTACTTTAAGCCACTGCCTATCCCCTACTGCACCCACACAGTGAACAAGCAATCATTCACAGAAGGAGAGAACATGGTGGCAGAGCAGTCACCCAAAACAGAATTTAAGGGAGCCTTAAATGGGAGAAGAGCTACATGTGGAAGATAAACACAGGAAGCCACAGCTCACATCGATATTGATCAGCAGAATGGACCTAAGTCCCACGGAGTCATGCAATGGCCAATTGACACGGCCACATAGCCACGTGCTGGGGGCCATAACAAACAGTTGGAAATACTGCTGCAAATACTGAAAATGCTTGGGAAATTCTCTTGGCAGCCTCTTACCGTTGAAAATGCACATGGCTCTGACTTATGAGAGTGTAAAACTGGCCCCCATTCAATGGAAGCTGGGCCTCGTGCTCTAATGTGTGTCTCTTCTGGCCGGATCGTTAACATTAGCAATTCCAGGCAGCCTAGAGAGCTGCAGCTCTAGGAAGCTGCACAGTCTCCAGGGTAAAAAAAGCCAATCTGTCCTGCGCCGTGTTGCCAGCGTGCTTTGAATGCAAGTATTCATCGAGTCCCTCGAGGCATTGGCCACTTCGCTATAAAGAAGGTTTTGTGTTAGATGGCTCTGAACACGTGTGTTCTGAGTCTGGAGAAGGTAGACCGGGGAAGCTAAAGCATGATCCAGCCATTTATAGTTCTAGATCTGTTTGCATTGGAAACGAGAGCAGCGCCCATGAGAAGCTCTGCACAAATGGGTCCAAACCGGAACCTGGGAGAGTCCATCTGCTGTTGGGCGAACATCCTGCAGGGCATGTATATCATGTGGTACAACCTTCCATCAAAGCACACAGGTGGTAATGTGTGAGCAGACCAGATAAATGTCTCAATCGAGGTGGTAGAGTCATTCCTGCAGGGTGCATGAGGCAGGAGGCTGCAGGAGGCTGGATTCTGAGTGAGGATGGAAGGAACATGAGAAGCTTTTTAAGTCTATTTATGGGCTGGAGATCCAACCGGGGACCTCACATAGGCCATGCTACACTCCTAATCCTGAAATATTTCTTTCTGAGCCAGTGAAAATGTACTCTGTCTTGACAGGAGTCCTTACAGCTCAGCTTGTGTTCTCAGGATTCTCAGGCTTCATCAAAATCTGTGGCTTTACGTGAATTGCTGTATCGTGTGCACATCCTGCCTGACAGTGTTGGCTGCTGATGCAAGAGCGTGGATGATACCAGCCGGTGCCGCTGTGTGGACCCAGGGAGCTGGCACTCATGGCCTAGGAACCTTCATCCTCTGGGGCAGCTGCCGTTCCCAGCTGTCTTGTGAGACTTTTTGCCATACAACCAGAGGAACCTTACGCTAGGACAGTCCCTGGTCGATCATGAGAGAATGTTTACTGTGATCAGCTCCTCATAAATGCACACAGACTGAACCCAGACACTGCCCTCTGGGCAGCTGACCTCCCCTTTCTTGGGGTGACAGAGTGGCCATAAGAGACACTTTACAAGACTCGGTGCAAATGGAGCCGCACAAAACTCTTTGCAGTGTGTAAATTGGAGGAGATAATTTTTGAAATAAATTGTTTTAGGCATTGTTACAGACAGTGTTGAAACTTCAAATAAATTAAGGACGATCTAGAATTAATTATATACCATTCTAACCCTGGCTCTGAACATGAGCCCTCTAATTTAATATGAAATTTTATTAGCAAATTATTTTAAAAGGCTAGTAAACCCTAAACGTTTGCCCTGATGTAATTCTTCTGTTTTCCACTTTAAGATGTCTGATATTTTCTCCCTGTTGTGCCCTTACTTGGCTTTTCCTTTAGCCAAAAGATATTCTTTTATTTCTTATAGCACATTTTAATTATATTTACTGTGAAAAGGCATAACATAAAGCAAATTACCCCTTAGCTGAACATTTTCATGTGTAGCAAAATGGGCTTGTCTTCAAATCTCTGTTTTATGTTTTCACAAATTAAACATCGGATTTAAACACAAGGACAGAGTTTTGACTCCTTCAAAAGCCCCTGCTCTTTCAGATCCAACATGTAGACCAAAGCTATGGGTGAGCACCCTTCCTACGTTTCCTTCCCTTAGGAAACTGTTCGTGGGCAAAATTATTCTTTCTTATAGAAGTAAAAACGAAACGTTTGTAGCCTGAAAACTTGGCTCAGTCCGTCACACACCATATGAAGAGCAGTATGGGACAGGAGTCACTGGGAGCTTTTGCGGGTAACAGAAGTGAAAGTCTGAGATAGTCGTATTTGCTGAGAACCGGACTAGGATCCTCTGAAGAGCAGAGCATGCACTTAACAGTTGAACCATCTCTCTAGCCCTCTCCAATGTGTCCTTTTTTTTTTTAAGCTTAAAGCATTAAAATAGCCCATGCTATATTCTTTTAAAAAGATACTTGAGCTGATACTCAGTGCCTGGCCTTGCATTGTGGGTAACACTTGCTTTGTGTTTTGGGCGTTTCCCCCTTTGTCCGATTGAGAGACTCTTAAGAATCTCATACGACTTTTTGCTTTGGGGCTTTGAATTTCTGCGTGTTGAGAACTCTGTGAGCTACGCTGTCTGCTCACTCAGTGTAGCCTACCTGTGTGAGATTCCAGTTTCGAGTCTGATACCCCGGGAGCAAGTGCTGGCTGAACGGTACCACCTCGAGTGTGCAGAGATCCTGTCTTTGGTTTCTTGGGTTTCCGTGTCCTGGAACGCTGACTCAGCGAACAGGGATGGGGGCACGCTCTTTCCATGGGGATTTCATCGGCTCTCAGTCACAGCCCCGGATAAACTCTGTGGCACTGGAGTGTGCGTTAATACCCATGTAAATTCAATAACACAAAAAACGTGACATCCTGCTCACCATTCCAGCTTGCATGATAGTTTTTTACTATTTATTCTTCATTACCTAATTTACTTGATCATAAATTGTCAATTGGTATTAATTAATTAAGAGCAATTAATCTAAATTGCTCTTCCTCCATCCTTCATTAACATCTAGCAAACAAGCCAAAGACAGATGTGAGAGTGATTAACTCTGCGAGCACTAGGCTGCATGGAGATACCTTGATATTTCAGTTCTGCAAAGGTTGCAACATTAGCCTTAAACGTTTTCTCTAATGTCAAGCACCAGAATTAAAAACCTATTTTTAAAAAAAAAATATTTTCAGAAAACATACATATGTCAATATTTCACAGCTAATTTTCTTTTCTTACATTCATTTCATGGCTCCATTTTAACTGACTTTTACTGTCTTTCCTGACATCTCTCCAACTTAAGAGAATGTGAGAAATGTAACTAACTAGGGGTAAATACATAAACGGTCACAACCACAAAATCAACGAGAAATGAATCATGAGGTGACGACAGATTTAGAGAAAAGAAACACTGCACATTGACATCTTATATAAGAGCATATACATGTGTGTGCGTACTACATACATGTTTGTGCCTGTGTACACATATTGACATATTTTATAGAAGAGCATGTGTGTGTGTATGTGTGTTTGTGTGTATGTGTGTGTGTGTGTGTGTGTGTGTGTGTGAATACTACATACAAATGTATGGCTATGTACACATATACATGTTAGCAAACAGACACGTTTCTGGTGACAGGGTAGATTCAATACAATAATCCTTATTCTATTGTCGAAAAAGGAATTTAATTTCTCACCACTGTTTCCAAGTTTGATTTTGACTCCTGAGTTTGGGGCTAACTTTCAAAACGTCTCCACTTTCAATAGGTTTGAAATTTCCCCAGCGGCACAAATGTTGAAGGCTTACTCTGTGGATCCCAGCAAAGGAGGTAGAGGGCACACCTGTGAAGGGTACGGAGACACCGCTGCCCACTCTCTCTTTGCTTCCTGGCCATCATGAGGTAAACAGCGTTTTCGATCATGTGCTCTCACTCTGGTGTTTCACTGGGACCAAATATCGGAGCCAAGTGAGCTAGGACCGAGCCTCAGAGAACAAACTTCTCCCTTTGAAAAGTTGACCATCTTGATAAATTGTTACATGGATAGCACACTGTCTTCTCTTTAAGAATGTCCGTGGTTTGGGGGTTGCCAGCTCTGTGACAGAGCAGAGAGAAGTCTCGGAAGCTGACAGATCAAGAGTTGGTATGTGAACTTGACGGCCTCTATGTCAGGGCAGCACGGGCATTTTAACTGAATGTTTTGTATATGACATGAATACATATGAAATTTATTTCATGAATCATCCTCCTAGCTTTTGTCGGCACCGGGCCCTGACCTCCTACAAATGGGAGACCAGGTGGTCTGACCTTTGATTGGACTGATAAGACGCCCCAGGGGTGTCTGGGACAGTGTGCCCAAGAGAGCTTCATGTGAGTCAGTGGATAGGGTGAAGATCTGCCTCCCCTCAGGGTGGTCAGCACCATCCAGGGGCCAGGCTCCAGGGAACCATTAAGGCAGACGGAGTGGATTCTCACCAGGACGCCCTTATTCTCCTCACCTAGGGCCCTGCACCTCAAGCCTCTGGCCCTGGTCTTGAAATAGGCCCCTAGGACCACAGGCATTTTGACTAAGGTTTCAGTGTAGTCATTCAGCTCAGAGCCTATCCACAGGCCAAGAAGCACACAAAAGTCATTAAATTTATACTATAGTTGGAATGACTTTGCTTTTAAAATATCCAACACAGCACATATCAAATGTCTTCAGTACACTCCTTGAGGGACTCTCTGAGGATGTGTCCCATGAGAACCTGGAGGACACTGTCGGTAAGATCTGCATGGCTGGCCTCACATAACCTGTTGCCTAAGAGACCTTAACCAGAGGAAGAGGTTCTTTCTACAAGTGTAAGTAAGGACTGAATATAATATCTCAAACTATTATGAAATTGCCAACATCAGACCCTCAAAAGAATTTCAGCTTACATTTAAGACAGGAAAATCATGACAGACTGTAAGTGCAGCCCATGTACCGTGTGCTATTGGAAGGTCAGGCCACATAACTTTGCCTCAAAGACAAAATCGAAGCAAACCCAGGAATAAATGCACAGAGGGCTCATAAAAACCACGATGTCACCAAGGAGGCTGCTCTTGGACTACAATAAAGTTCCAGAAGCAGACTCAGAAACTTTGGGCAACATAGTTTTTGTAGATTAGTGAAGAAGGGGACAGTCCCACATTTGTTGAGATAAATGGTTCACCTCAGGGGACAGTAAAGCAGATTCTGACCCATCGTAGCACTATGCACAATAATTACAAGAACGAGGAGCAAAAGATGCTGTTAGGAGATACCTTGAATTTATATTTGTGACCTTGAGGGAGGGAATGATTTACTGAACAGGACATAAAACCATTCAAGTACAATGAAATTAATAATTTCTGTTCACCAAAAGGTATCATAAAGAGTGAGATGCATACAGCACGCCATAGCACAAACTGCCACATGAGGAAGCGACATGGATGGGAGTCTGTAATGAGTGAATTGTTCTTATAAAACACACTGAACACAGGCTTGTACAGTGTGCACAGAATTCCCATCTGGATGCAAATGAGAGAACAGATGACCTCACGGGCACACATGAGTGCTCCACCATAAGCATACATGAGTGCTCCACCACCAGCATGCATGAGTGCTCCACCACCAGCATGCATGAGTGCTCCACCATAAGTATACATGAGTGTTCCACCATAAGTATACATGAGTGCTCCACCACCAGCATACATGAGTGCTCCACCAGCAGCATACATGAGTGCTCCACCAGCAGCATACATGAGTGCTCCACCACAAGCATGCATGAGTGCTCCACCACCAGCATGCATGAGTGCTCCACCACCAGCATACATGAGTGCTCCACCATAAGCATACATGAGTGCTCCACCATAAGCATACATGAGTGCTCTAAGCATGTGTGGTCATCAGCCCACCATAAACATGCATGAGTGCTCCACCACAAGCATACATGAGTGCTCTATCACAAGCATGCATGAGTGCTCTGAGCTTGTGTGGTCAGACTCTGGCCATCAGCCCACCACTGCCTCTCTGTCCTTCCTAGGACAAGCCTGAGCTAGCCTACCCTGTTTCCACTCTATCCTCAGAGAAGCTGACCTCAGGTTATTTATTAACTACCCAATTTTTGTCTGTGTCTACCAGTGAGTGGGTACCATGACCTAAATTATGTCCCCCTCAAACGTATGCACTGAAGTCCTGCTTGAAAAACAGCGGCAGCAGCATTAAGATCTCTGGAGACAGGCCAGTTGAAATGAGAGTGGCTTCCGTCGAGTTTCACAGGTATTCACATAGGAAGAGGTGAACCAGCAGAGACGTAGGGCAGGTGCTCGCCAAGGAAAGGCTACATGAGGACATACCACCGGAGCTGGCACCAGGATGTAGAGTAGGTAGACTCTGGTCTGCTGACCACAAATCTTGGACATCTAGCCTTGGGCGCTGTTAGAGAGCTGGTATCTGTAATTTGAGTTCCGACGTGTGGCATGATCCACAGTTTCAAAGGATCTGATGGCATCATTTCAACTCTGGGGACCAGGCATGCACGTGGTACACAGACATACATGCAGGTAAAATACTCATATACATAAAATAAAATATCATTGAATTGCACATTTAAGACACATGCCCTAGAAATGAGACCTCAGAAAAGCTGTTAATAGCCAAATCTGGGGTGGGGATATATATGTCTGTAACCCCAGCACTGGGAACCTTGAGGCAGGAATATGGTATGAGACCAGTCTGGGTTCGGGTATTCCAAGCCAGTGTGAGCTATAGAAGGACACCTTTCCTTAAAGACCAATCTGTTAAACAGAGAGATGATAGTTCAAACGGGAAAAGCTCTTCCCTGAGCCCTGAGCGAAGTATACCAGAATCCATGACAGTTCCTTCATGGCCTCCCTTGCTGATGGTGGATGCAAGAAAGAGGATTAAAGTCACACCAGGAACAAGGTGGAAGCTGGGAGCGGGCAGAAGGAAGGGCCAGCAGGGTACCGGGTGGAAATCAAATGCATTTGAGGCCAAAAGGTAGTTTTGCTGGTCTGTCCCAAGTCTAACAGCGAGTCAAATAAAGAGCACCTAGTTTGGAGGGAGATTAGGGCTATTCCTCGGCACAATAGAAACGAAACAGGCCAGACCAATCTCAGAGGCTTAGACCTCAAAGGCAGGAGCAGGTTGTAGGAGAAAGAGTGTGCAGAGAGAGAGCCTGCAGCAAGCAGAGAAGTGCCAGCTAGCATCGGAGCCCAGAGACAGATGTGTGGAGGGTCTTCCTCTGACCTCCCAGGATTAGAACATCAAAGGAAGCTGTTAGCAGCACTGAAACGGGATCTCTGTCATCCACCCAGGCTATTAAAAGCTTCTGATAAATGGAGATAAGGATTCACATGTTAGTGCGGCTTTAAAAGGGGACGGAGGACTTACGTGTTTATTTCTTGCGTCTTTAAGATGCCTTGACACGGGTGTATTAAAAAGTGATGTGTGTTAATTTTATTTAAAGTTTTACGAAGCTTGGTGATCCTATCGCATCACCCTGTCCCCATTAAATATGTCATACTTTATAGTTTTAAATTTTTCTTTTTTAAATGCAGTGTTTATTCAGCTGCATAAATCACGACGGTTGTAAGTGGTCTTAAGAGCTCATTTTCGGCTACAACATGAAAAAGAGCCCCTGCGCTCTGAGCTTCTCAAGTGTGCTGGCACAGCGTGAAGCCGGGGCTCAGCCTTTATACCACTCTCAGAAATCATTGCCAGATACTTGTAAGAGCGGAGCACGCTGGGGACTCACTAGACAGTTCCCGTACCTCCCTGACCTGGGGGCCAGTGGCTCTTAGCTAGACTTATTCTGGTGACAGTATAGCCTCTGGCACACCTGTAAGGACTCGCTGTCCTCACTGTTTCCAGGCATGAGAGCCGCCAAGAACTTGTCATCATAGCTTTCTACTGACATTGCTAAACACTTAGAATGTTAATAAAACAAAGAACGACGGAGTTGGGGGGCACAATGGGGTGTTGAAGCCCCATAGCAGCTCTGGGGCTCTCTGAAAGATCCTGGGGTGGGGGGAAGAGATGCTGCCTGAGGCTGTTTGCTTTCATGAGCCCAAACATTCCCCATGGTTTAACTGAGATAAGCATCTTTAAATCTCTTAAAGTGTTTCTGCTGGTGCAAAGCTAAATGTCATCGCGCCTTTCCTCATGCACGGCTGCCGCATGGTTCTCATCAGTGAAAGAAGAAACCAACAGAAGGAGCCTGTGCTCAACCCAGCTTCAAGTAGGAAGTCTTTCCAGGGGGAACGCGTGACCCAGGCATCAATGCCTGGTGGAACCACCACCAGTGTCACCCCTGCCTTTTCTCTGTATCTATCAGCCTTCCATCACTGAGGCCAAAAAAAGAAGGTTCTCCAGGCTGGTCTGGGTCACCCACTGTGGGTGCCCATGTTTCCCTGTGTTCTTCAACAGACAAAACCTCACAGGAGCTGTCTCTGTGCCCAGGAAAAGCTTGTAGCATGATAGGTCCCTGGCTTCCTTCAGATTCTACAGTTTTGTCTTTCCCATGGTCAGCCACTTGCGCCTCTCTCCCTTACCAGCCATTGCAGGTATCATGGGGCCAACATTGTGAGTGATCTCCCCAGAGGGGCAGCGTCACAGATGCAGCTCAGCAGCCTCATGGATAGAACTGTAGGGGGCTTGGCCAGCTCTCCTGTTTGTGTCGCCTGCACTGGTGTGGTCCAGCAACTGAGCTGGTGCTGTGGCCAAAATGAGGTCACAGACTGAAGTATTCAGAGCAGTATGGCCACAGTGAGAATGACAGAGAGACAGGCTGGTGTAACCGTCCATGTTGTCAGAATGTTCCCAGCTTCAGAGCCAACCACAAGGGCAAAATGAGTCCCATATGCTTAAGATGGGATGCACTTCCTCAGGTCACAAACAGGAGTGACTCCTCCCCCGCCCCGCCCGCTCTTTCTATAATCTGGTATAATATTCCAGCCTCTATGGGGGGAGCATGAGGGGTCAAGGGCACCAGCTACTGGACCCCGCCACTGCTGGCCAACTGAGTGGTACTGAAAACCAAACCCAGTAATAGCAACATGTGCACTTGACTAGTGAGCCATCTCCCCAGCCCAAGTGAGTAATTCTTTTTAGGTTAAAATATAATTACATAGTTTCTCCCCTTTAACCCTTTCCATGCATCCCCCATTACCCTCTCTCAACTTCATGCTTTTATGACCCTCCTTTCTATTTCTTTGTCTTTCTGTCTCTCTGTCTGTCTCTGTCTCCATCTGTCTCTGTTTCTGTCTGTCTGTCTCTCTCTCTCACACACACACATATATGTATATATATATATATTTATATGCATAACCTGCACAGTCCATATAATGTCACTTGTACGTATATGATATATGATTTGGGGGCTGACCATCTGGCATTGAATAACCAATTAGGGAGGATTATTTCTCCCATTCTCTGCATCTTTTAGTTGCCTCTCGTTCTTCAGTTAGGGTGGGGACCCTGTGAGATTTCCCTGCTCCATATTAGTTTTTGTCTTGGTGTTGCTGAAGCTCGGGTATTGTTAAGGCAGCCATGTTGATAAGATTTTGTGACGCAGCTTCTTGTCATTTCTGAGAGGTGAAATCTCGCAGCAAACCTCTCTCTTATACAATCTTTCTGCCCCTATTCCGTGATGTCCTCTGAGCCTTGGGTATGGGAGCTGGGTGTGCTGTATGTCACCCGGGGCTGGGTAGCACACGATCATTTCATTGGCTGTGGTTTTCTGTAATGGTCTCCATCTGTTGTGAAGAGAAGTTTCTTTTATGAGGGGTGAGAGCTACATTTATCTGTGGGCATAAAGATAAATATTTAGGATGTAGTTAGGAATTATGCTGCTTTAGTAAAGTAGTGGTGGAAACAACTCAGTAATTTTTAAAAAGTAAACGTAGAGTTGTACAACCCAAAACACAGTCCAATTTTAGTTTATGTCCCTTCCTTGAAACGGTACCTCCCCATGAGGGCAAACCTGCCTGTGTCTGAGGCTCCAGTGTCCTACAGCCTGCCCAAATCTTCCCTGTCGCAGAAGCCATGCTGAGCTTTTGCGTTTACTCTTCCCCTTAACACAGAGTGTTTTAGACTCACCCTGTTAGAGTAAGCTACCCATTAGTACTCCATGGTGGATAAATCACTTGTGTAACTGTTCTGATTCTGAGCACATCAGCTGCCATTATTATTATTATTATTATTATTATTATTATTATTATTATTACTACCACATAGCATTAGTGTCCATGTCTCCTTGTGGATACATTTATTTTTCCATATTATGTTGTAAAATATGAGTAATGAAAATGCACAGAAAGCATATGTGTCTGGTTCAAGATATAGTGATACCCTAGCCTGCATGTCACCACACGGCTTGAGAAATGCATCATTTACGTTTTGAAAGTCAGCCATGTGTCTATTGCCCCTGCCACCGGGACAAAATCCGCTTACTTTGTGTAGCTTACTGTGTACATAGTGTGTGAACAAATTGTCTAATCACCCAGACAGCACACAAATTACAGGTGACAGGAACAACTCATTCTGGTCTAGCTTGGTGAACCAGGGTGTTTCTCTGAGGTTACCTACCAGGTGTGTGGGGAAGGAGATT
This sequence comes from Rattus rattus, assembly GCF_011064425.1. Classification (NCBI taxonomy): domain Eukaryota; kingdom Metazoa; phylum Chordata; class Mammalia; order Rodentia; family Muridae; genus Rattus; species Rattus rattus. The sequence goes on from NC_046155.1 coordinate 183,917,625, forward strand.
CCTACAGAAATGAGGGCAACTTAGAGGTGGTCGTATTGCTGAAAACTGTCTCCCATAACAACCATGAACCATTTGTTTATCTATCCAGGGGAAGGAACAAGGTATCATGATCTTCTCCCATCATGGAACTTCATGGGCCCAGTCTTTTGGGGCTCCTTCAGGTAACCACAGCTACTAAGAGTTCAAGAAAGAAATACCCACATTCTATGGCAGCACACATCCTTAGAAAGATAAAGAGTCAACTTTACTTGTACCACAAAATGGAATCATACCGCATTACTTTGTGGCTTTCTCGTATCTCAGCATAATGAGGTTCATGCAAACCAGTGCCTGCGGCCCATCTGTCTTCCATTCCCATTGTACAAAGGAACTCGAGTTTAAAGCAGCTCTACCCTGTTGTTGAACATGGGCAGATTTCTTACTGAAACTTGCCACAACGAACTGTTGTATGCCTCACAATATGCATGAGGAGGAGTTTGAGCATGTTCCTAGGAGACTTTCCAGTTCGTAGGATAACATTTGTGCTCTGATCTGCTCTAGATTGTCAAGTATATCTGAGCTATATATGGCTTGCAGCCCCCTGCCCCAGAAGCGTGTGAGATACCTGTGGTTGCAATTCTGAGCTCCATACTGCCTAGTGAGATTGGTTTACTTTGTCCTAAGCTTGTGGGAAACACATACAACGGCTCTGACAGTTCACATTTGTTTCAAACAGACTGAGCACTTTCCATTTGTTTCTGGACATTTTGATCTCTGTTTAGTAAAGGCCCAGCCAGGACTCTGCCATGGTTTTGGAATCCAATTCTGCTTTGCCCTTTTAAAAACCATTCAAGATTTTGTTATTCTCAGAAAGCCAATTGTGTGGATGAGAGACAGTGCTGCGGTCTATGTCTACTTCAAATGTAGGGTTTCGTCTTTTCTTTTAAGTCCATTTTAAAATAAGTTTTCAAATTAGGAAGCAGAATTCCCCCACCCTTGTTTATTTTTTTAAAGATTCTATGGACTATTTTGAGTCTGTGTGTTTTCATGGAAATTTTCAGATTCGTTTGTCACTCACTGTGAAAAGCTTGCTGGCATTTGTACAGACACCAAATTGTATCTACGAACCAATTTCTTACAAATTTCCATCTTAAAAACACTGACCTTTGCAAGCGAGAGCACAGAGCACAACTCTTAATGAGACACGCCTGGGTCCCTTTCAATGTTTAACAGATCTTACTGGAGAACCTTCCTTTCGGAGGGCTGGTTTGTTTTCATGGTCTCTCTGGCAGGGTTTATTTATAAATGGAGGCTGGGGTATCTTCCTTGTGTTGTTGATTCCAGCCTTGAACTACTAAGTTAAATCTATATGAACTGGTACATAATAGCTACAGCTTTTGATGTCACATGACCCCACGACACAGGACCCCACTGAGGATCTAACCTCCCACTGCTTTCGGAGGGTTCACAGTGACCATTGTGGCCGGTTGTGTTGTGCATGTTTTGAACTTGATGCTGTGTCTGTTCTGGGTGTAGTTACTTAATTATCAATTATTGTTGTGACAAAACACCCAAAGACTTAGTGAAGGAAGGTTTGTTTAGCCTCACAGAGGTTTCAGTCCGACAGGAGAGCATGACGGCAGAAACGTGAGGCAGGGAGGAGGTAGAGATGAACACGGGTGCTCAGTTTGTTCTCTCGTTTTCATTCAGGTCAGCACTCCAGCTGGGCCTCCATAGCCAGAGTGGATGTTCTAGTGCCCATTGTCCCAAACTAGAATCTTCTCACCTCAGTTAATTCAGTCTAGCATCACCTCACAGATGTGATCAGAGATCGGTCTCCTAGGTGATTCTTGAGTCTGTCAGTCTGGCAATCAATATTAGCCAGCACATAATGTGTTTTTGTCTTCTGTTAATATGACATGTCACAATGATTGATATTTAAATTGTTATATGTGTCGTTGAATATTCTCAGCTCAGGGCTTCTACTCCACCTTTGACCATTCGGTTCCCAGATAAAAGACACGCACGACCTTTCTATGTATAATAAGCCTTAGTCAGCACAAGACCTGGGCAGATGTCTACCCTCTATGCTGTTATGCCTGATTCTCAGCCAATAATCTCATTATATAGTCCGCTGTGTTTCAGCTGGGCTGCTCTTAACTCCAATTAGCCAAGCCACATGCCCATTATTTTAAGATTCTTACCCCATGGTTGTTTTCCCCTCTCTCTACCTTCTTCTCCCCATCCTGACTCTCCTCCACTCCCAAGACCAGGAACCCTAAACCCCACCTGTGTCTCTTCTGCCCAGCTATCGTCTGTTGGCATCTTTATCCACCAATCGGGGACAATTTGGGGGGCAAGGTCACATAGCACCACCTGGGTCTATTGAAGTCTCTGGGGAAACCCAGTATTTAGCATAGCAAAAGGCCAAACCTCAACAGTAAGTGTTATACCAACCAGGCCTCTGTCACTCCACAAGGCCATGCATATAATTTTCACATGTTGTTGACTTCAGCCTCTTAGCACAAACACTTGAACAGTGTAGACAACGAGGGATGCCAATCTATAGTGTTCCTTTAGAGCAACGTTATTTTAGTCTGTTTTAGTATCAGGGAAACATTGGCTTCACAAAGTCAGTTGGGAACCCTTCCTCCTCTATCTTCCGGCGGTTTTGTGAGGAGGTAGGATCGCTTCTTCTATCTTTGGAAGTGTTCACACACGAAGACAACTCTACCTGAAATCGGCCTCTTCAGTGGGTGGATTTTCATTGCTTCACTATCTTTGGTATAGAAATGATTACATGTTCTATTTCCTGTGTGATTTTTAATAATTTGTGACCCCAAGAATTTGTCTGTTTTGTCTGAATATCTAATGCATGAAGACAAGGAGATCCCTCTGGTTTTCTTTTTTTCTTTAGCTATGTATTTTCTGATTTTGGTTATGCTTTTATAATGTGGATTCTAGCCCGTGATGGATGGCATCATGGCATAAGCAAATATAAAAAGACAGGATGGGGAGACAGGCACCAGGGTGGGGGAGATTCTAGCTATTTTAATAGAAGCCTACATTTGCAGGGTCACTGGAAAACATTAAAGCCTTCTAATGACCTCATGCCCACTGGTATGATTGGTCCTTGTTACAACTCCCCCTATAGAGGCTTCACCAACTCCCAGTGGTAGGACACTGGGGCCCTATTTCCAGCACATGAAATGCAGGGTAAACACGAATCATATACACCGAGCATATAACATGTTAAGTTGCTGTGTTATTTTTGTGTACTACTGAATATAAGTGTTATGTCATGTGAATAAAGTGAATATTTATACCATTTATTAGTATATATACATATCACTGATATTCTATGTTTTATATAGCAAACTGAGATCTTTGATCTTTATTTTTTGTTGACAATATAATGCTTAAGAGATTAGTTTGAAAAGTCACCTGATGAAGCAAACGTCCTTGAAATATTAGAAACTTTAAAAGTCTCAACAATATCTAAATATACACTTTTCTTGATTCTTTTGTACTATTTAAAAGTACTATTTAAAAGTACTATTTAAAAATAATTCAAATACTAGTAAAGAGATACAAGATTGAAGAGCACCATGAACTGACTCGTTTCCTATTTCCAGAACATTAGATCCAAATTCAGGGAATACATTTTTTTTTCAGCTGAACATGAAAATTCCAAAGGCTACTTCTTGCCATTAAACAGTTCCCAGTAATTTAAAAACTGAAATAATTAAAAATTGAACTCAAACTTAAGAACTACATTAGAAGTTACTAAGTTAGTCTAAAGGTCTTTAAACATTTAGTCATTCAATAATGAAATTCAGAATACAAAAGAATCAAGAAAAATGTACATTTAGATATTGTTGAGACTGAATTATGTAATGAAACTGCATCAAAGTATATGACTGCAGCTAAAGCAGCATGGGAAGTAAAATGTATAGCTTCAATTAATTTTATTAGAGGAAAGACAGATATAAAATAATTGACTTGTACCTTATCCTAAGAAACCAAAAGAAGAACAAAATAAACTTGTATAAAACAGCAATTTATAAAGAACATAATTCAATAAAACAAAGTTTATAAATAATATAATTGTCAAAAATTGAAAATGAATAAAATTAATAAACTCCTAGTAACATTGACCAGGAGAATCTAAGGACCACAAGCTAGTAATCATACATAGTGGACAAGAAGACAATAGTACAGGACCTACAGACAATGTAACACTCTCTGCACATACCGATTTACAGATGCGAACATATCAACACAGTTAGGAATTGAATCTGGCAATGCTTCAAATCCATGACTAAATTGGTTTAAAATTTGAAAGCCAATCAATTAAAATTATCAGAGTAACAAAGGAAAGTGATTGTAAAATAATTTAGTAGTCACTGCTAAAGCAAAAATAATCTAGTAGTCAAAGCTAAAGCATTTGATAAAATTTAATGTTCATTTGTGATTTAAAACATTCAACACATTCAATTAGATGTGGGTTCATCTGTGCATCTGAATATCATAAAATGCATTTATGAAAAATTTGACAGAAATTTCATAGTTTACGATGAGGTTCATACATCGAAGCTTCGGTGTCTTATAAAATGCTGAAGTAGTAAGCACATTTAACAAAAATCTTAAGGTGTAAACCAATATGCAAAAATCAAACGCATTTCACAGCATAGTGAAAACTTAAATGGAGAGGTAGACCATAAATAACCACTCATCATACGTAAGAATATTGATTACAATTGAACACGCTGTCTCATGTTTCCTACAAGTCTTAGCTTTGTTAAGCATTGGTTTACAGTAGTTCATATTTACACATAGGTAAAAAGAGATGGATGGAAACCATGGGCCTGCCAAGTAGAATAAAACCAAGATCAGCTCAAGGACATCACAGTAGGTGTGGTGATTTGAATATGCTTGGCCCATGGGAAGTGGCACTATTAGGAAGTGTGGCCTTATTGGAGGAGTCGACTCTTGGTAGAGGAAGTGTATCATTGTAGAGGTTCATCTTTGAGGTCTCATAGGTATGATTAAGTCTGGCCAATACGATCCAGAGTCTTCTCCCATTGGCCTTCAGATGAAGATATAGAACTCTCAGCTCCTTTGCCAGTGTCATGCCTGCCTGGATGCTGCCGTGCTTCCTGCAATGATGATAATGGACTGAACCACTGAACCTGTACGGCAGCCCCAATTGAATGCTGTCCTTTATAAGAGTTGCCTTGGTCATGGTGCCTCTTCACAGCATTGGAAACCCTAAATAAGAGTTGCTGCACTTATGGGGTGATAGACTAGAGAGAATTTAGGGTTTTCAGAAACATTTGTTCCTATGAGGGTCACTCTGCTTCCAAGACAGCTCCATGGTCTCCTGTGCAGCCATAAATGGGTTGTGTTTAAATTAAGATCCCACTCATGTGACATCCATCTGTTTGTCTGTCCATATCTTCATTCATCCAGCTTATATTGTTTTGCTCTTGGACAAAACAAAACCTCTCTCTCTCTCTTTTTTTTTTTTCTCAAACCAAGTGAAAATTTAGTTTCCTTTGTGTGTCCTCCTTTGTTAGTGAGCACAGTTCAACCATAAAGGCTCCAAGCTTCCAGTGCAGGGAACCCAATTCTGTGAACATCCAAGCCATGGGCTCCATGGGGACCCTTCTAGAGCCTCCTGGAAAAGCTGGGTCTTTGCCATCATAAAACAGGAATCAGATGGAAAATCTGCTACCAATAGTCTCAGTGCAGGTTGGAGCTCTCTGGATGTTCTTATCTGACTTTTATTGGCCCCAGAAGAACAGATGCTACCTTCTGTTAATTAACACATCTTAGAAAAAACATTGTCTACTGCTCTTTTGGGAAGTAGCAATTCACATCCATAATTTATTATTTTTATTGCCATCTTTTTTCTAAGTAACCTGTAATTTTTTAAAATGTTTTGTGCATTTATATATTAAATGATGAACGAAATACCTCATTCCTTCCACCCACCCTCTCAGACATCCCCTTTCACGTTAATGCCCCCCTTCCCCCTAGACAACTCCACGTTGACTTTCACTTAATATACACATACATGATTTTATGTGACTTATAACATCTGGGGACGACAAATGAGAGAAAATGTGCATCTGTTCTCATGAGACTGGCTTAATCTGTCAAACACAATGACATCAACTACATGTGTTCTCCTGTGAGTGACATAACTTGATCTGTCCTGATCCCTGAAGATATGCCATGTTGTCCTTACCCATGCCTGTGCTGCTGGACACCTAGGTTGACTGCATAACTTTGTGGTTATAGGCAGTGCTGCAACAGACACTGTTGTCGGGTGTCTTTCTGTTAGTCCTTTCACAAACACAACGGCTGTTGCGTCCCTGTCTTCTATGTTTTACAAGGTTGATTTGGAGTTCTTTGTTTAAATACCAAGGAGTGCTGGAGCCAGATGATGTAGTAGATCAATGTTTTGATTTTATGATCTCCTGAGATGGTACTGAGTTATATATAGTTCTACCAGCATCTGCTGTGGCTTTTTAAAGGCCCTAGTGGGGTGTTATTTGAAAGTGCCCCTGCGTTGGAGGTTATATTTTTAAAGGATAATAGCTATTTGCAACAACCTCTCTTATTCTTAGTAAATCAGAACTTCCTTGCCAAGTGGAAGAAATTCAGACTCTGCACTTGCAATCGCAGCCCCCGACTGAGATCCAACTGCTGAATGCATACCAGGATAGCCTCCATGTTTTCTGAGTCACAACAGTCATGCATTATGAAAGTGACAAATTCATGTGATGGAAATGGAAGATCATCTCTGTTTTTCGTCTTAGAACCTACAGAACGACTTCACTTGAAAAACAGAGTCTACTTTTGAAAGCATTTTCAGACAAACGTGATAGACAAAGAGGCCTCAAGTTGGCAAGCCAGCGTCCTCTCTGGTGACATGTTCAAACAGCTACTTACGAAAATCACAATAATCAGGCTCCTCTTCGAGATCAAAAGGTTCAGCCCTCTGATCTGACATTGAACTTGGCAGTGACCAGATGGAGGTAAGTCGGGTGTCTTCTAAACAGGCTCAGGCTCCTCCTGTGACTTCGGGCCTCTTGGCACCCGCGCCCTTCAGCTGTGTGACATTCTCTCTCGTCACAGCTGCACACCCAGCACACACTTCCAGCATCACCTTCACATGGATGCAAGTGAGAGGCAGAGGATGCTCAATGTTCTGCATGGTGCTCCTGGGTGAGAGCTGGCTCAGTTCTCCGCACAGATGCGTACTCCGTGTCTCCAGCACCAGTGTGACGTTCAGGCATCTTGCGCACGGTTGTGCTTGGTGCTCTGTTTATACCATCCTGTCAGACGCTGGATGGAAATGCAGTTAAAGGTTTTCAGTGAGCTCTTTGAGCTCACCAACCAGATTGTGAAGAGCTGTATGGTCAAGGTTAGGAGTGAGCACGGTGTTTGACACACAATCAAAGATTGTCCTGTGCTTCAGCGGTAACGGCTCTGTGTACCTCAAAGTATGTGTCTATTTAAAAAGAAAAATCAAAGGAGTGAAAACTGTTTAGCCAAACATGAAGGAGGCTGCCGTGTTCGTGCGCACAGCTAGGGTGACAGGCTTGTTAAACACCTGCCCTGCAGCTATGGTTCACCCTTTGGGTGATTCTCTGCCTCCCAAGATGTTTGGAAAACCCTGTCCAGACAGATCCTATCATGACACGTTGCCCAGATGTTCAGCTGCCTTCAAGCAAGCCAGTGTTTACTAAGTTTATAGAAGCCGAAGGCTCCACTCCTTTCCCAGGAGGCCTTTCACCTCAGCTTACATGAGCCTCCTGACACAGGATTCCCAGAGCACTCACAGCCTCCAGAGGCAGAGTGAAAGTGAAAGGGTGCGGTGTGATGAGACCACCGTGTGTGATGCTAGGCTGTGGACCCTGTGCCAGTTCAAGGCCACCATGTCCACAGCCAGGCCTAAGAATGAGCACGACAGACTTAGAAGAATCACAGAGCCATGGAAAAATATAGCTCAAGGACCATGAATGAGTCGCCCTCGCATGTTCTTTGAATCTAAGAGAGGTCTTAGTACTCATAGCTACTTTGGGTTTTTCCACCCAGGACTTCTCTGTTCCCCATAATAATGACTCGGAGACTTCTTATTTATTAAAAATTCTTAGGCCATAAGCTTCCACTTATTCTCCAACTAGTTCATAACTCAGTTACCCCTTTTATTTTAACCTAAGTTTAGCTACATGACTGGTTTAATCTCCCTGTCTTCGTATGTCTACCTCCTCAAACTTCTGAGACAAATCTCCTACATCAATATTTCCCAGAACTCTTACTATCCCTGCTGGATGTCCCACCTCTTATTTCCTGCCTCAGCTCATTGGCCATACACTTTTATAAAAAGGTGATGCTTATAAGAGATTCTCTCTATCCTCATTCATTGTAGATGTATGGTGGAATTGTCAACACACACAATCGCATGCACAACTGTTGTACACAGTTGGCTATGGCCTTTGGCCTACCATCTGTCTCAGGGGTAAGGACACAAGGTATGGACTCTCCAAGAGAGCAAAAGACTCTAGCACCCAAGGAGGACACACCAGGAAAGAAAGCCTGGGGAGGTTGTGTGGGCATGTCAGATGAGACTGGGTCACAGCTCCAGAGAAGTCAAAGGAAGCAAGGCTGCTAGAACCCAATTCATGTGACCTTATGAGATCTACAAGACTGGCTTATTTCCACAGACCATAAGGAACCAGAGGGTGGGTATCAAACAGTGGTGTCTGGGGAAGGCATAGCATTTGGTGATCAGGATGGAGATTGGATGCTTCTGTAGAGCTCTGGTGAGGGCTTCACTGAACTGCCTTCCTGCTGGTGGTATGAGGAAGGTTCTGTTTACCTTATGGCACAGACCCCACCATGAGGAACCTTTCTCATGACTTGGCCACTTCCAAACATATTAAGATTACCATGTTCTTGTAAATCTTAAGGACAAAGACATTCAGAAACATATCGATCTGGGAGGCCCTGTTGCTGTGTGATCCTGTCAGACTGTGATTGCTCCAGGGTCTTCCATTGCTGCCCAGTTGCCAAGACAATCAGCATGCCTCAGAGGTGGTCCCCACCACAGTCACTGCACCTTCAGTGTCTGATACCTGACTGTCCTGTGACTTTCAGAACAATGTTGTAGCTACAGAGTGCCTCTTAGGTTCTGTCATTGATGCCTCAGAGTTGGGCTTGCTCATTCAGGCTCCAGTAAAGCCACTTTTGTTTCTTTGAAACATCTTGACAACCCAGACATCCTAGGATTTGCAAGTTTATATATTACCTCATTTGAGGAATGCGCTCCAATGCACGAGGTATTAAATTATGGAACACCGTGTCCCCTGGGACTGAAGGTACGCAGATATCCTGATACCTCAAACATAGGAGTAGAGATAGGAGAGAAGACATTTCCATTTATGATGTGTAATTTGTGTAATGCAAATTACAGGGTACTAGGGCCTGGCCACTCCCCCCTGATCCTTCTGTTTAGGGTGTTGATGTCGATGTAACATCCAAATTGTCCTTGAAGTCATGTTAAATGTCTCAGTCTGCTGTGATTACCAAGGAGTGATGGAAAAGATCAACTTGGGGAGTCTAGAAGGTTCCCAGGGTTTGAGGATAAGGTGACCCAGACAAGGTGAAGGTGCTAACCCTTGGACAGATGAGTTGATCCTCCATCAGTGTGGACATCCAGACCTCTGTTCTGACCCCACTCTGAGAAATGCTTTCAGCCAAGCTCCTCAATCCTACTAACTGGTCAGATTTGCAAAGAAGCACTGTAGGAACAAGTACATGATTCTTTTAAAGCAAGGAGAAGGAGAAATCCACAGGGCTGGGCCAATCTCCATCCAGGCAGAGCAAGATGCTAGGGCACTGTGCAGTTCCATCTGGGGAAACAGGTCGTCCAGGGGAAGGCCACTCAGATGGTTGGTCAGTTTAGCAGTGACTGCCTTGTATCTGAGCCAAGATATTGTCTACCCTTACTTTGCAAAGGAACCAGGGGCTGACTGAGCCACTAATGTCATTTAGGAGCCTTCTGTCTGGAGAGAATTGTGACACTTAAGTGCACATTCATTTGTCCTCAGCCTGAGACTGGGCATGAGTCCCTTGAGTAGGTGTCCAGTGAGCACACAGGTGAACCAGTCAAAGCTGCCTTTGCAGCGAAGTTCTCCCTAACGGTCCCTGCTCAGACTGCTGCTCCAGGTTCATACCATTCAGGGGCCAAGGAGCCACCTGTCACTGCATGGGACGTGTGCATCCCACTTTGCACTGAGTAGCCCGTGGGAGATTAAGTACACACACACACACACACACACACACACACACACAGACTTAGAAATCACAACTGTGACCAACTTCATTGCAAAGTGCAGAGGATGCCCAGGTGCTCGTGGAGATGAAACTTATATTTATTGTCGGCAAGGAAAAGGTTGGTCGCTGTTTGTGTTTGGGGAGTGAGTGCATGATGGTGAGATTCTTCCAAGGAGCTACATCTTGAAATGCAATTCGCAAGGAACTGTAGTGAAAAATATTAATAAATCCTGATGTGGGGTTTCTACCTGCCTGAGACCATGTATGTTCCTGAAAGACACACATGGCCTTTATATTTAAATATGCCTTAGGTAGCTCAATAGCTGGGCAACTGCCTGCCCTCCATGCTGTTAGAATCTACCTTCCTATCCATAACCCAAGTTATTACTGACTACGTTTCATCTGAGCTGCTCTTAGCTCCAATTGGCCGGCCATGTGTTTTATGGCTCAGATAAGCCATGGCGGCTCTCCTTTCTTCTCTCCTGCATGAGCTTAGCCCATGGCCGTCTCTCCCCAAACCCACCTACTTCTTTTCATCTCTTCTGCCCAGCTATTAGCTGTCTTTATTCACCAGTCACAATTAACTGGGGGCAGGGTCACTCCAGGGAGCCCCAAATTAGCATTAGAGTACAAGCCACCACAGGCCAACACACCACAAGGAGGTAGATATTTAAATGCAACAGTGCTGGAGATTCAGTCCCTTGTTCTGAGCCTGGCAGATGGAAACATGAGGTTGGGTCTCTGTCGTTTCCCCTCCTCTCCTGGGCAACAGCGAGGCATCTGGGAACTCCTGGTATCTAACAGGCAGCATCAATAACTTGGACCCCCTAGCCTTCCATTTAAGCCTTCCATTTTTTTTTAATAATCACTACTTTAGTTTCTCTGAGTCTAAAATTCCGAATAAAAATGTTCTCATAAGACAAGGGACGAAACCCAGGAAACAGAATTGCTCAGATGACCACAAGGACAAGGGAGGGGACAAAGATTTCCACTGTTATTTCTCACAAATAGTTTAAACTGATGGGGAAACTGCATTAGATAAGAAATGGCTTTCCTAGACTTCTGACCTGAGGCACTGCCCCTGTACCAGGCACCCCACACATCCCTATTAACACAGCTGCCTGGGGAGGAGGGGGGACTGAGCAGAACACACCTATGGTCTCTTTATGGGCAGCTGTCCCGAGGAGAAGAGCTAGATCTCTCCTCCATGCTGTCCTACAGAGCAGCATCTCACTGCTGCTGGCAGTTCTGTCCCATTCAGAAATAGTTGTTTCTGACATCGTGAACTGTGCGTTTTATTTTAACCTTGTGACTGGTGGCTTTTAAATTCCAAAATATGATTTTCGGCTTAATATTCTCAGAAGAGTTTGGGGATGGGATTCATTTTATTCCCGGCCAGAAATATCCTTTTAAGGGCAAAAAAAAAAGGAGCAGAGTCCGTGGCTGCTACTCATTAACTCTGCCTGATGAAGTAACTGTATGCTTGGTAGCAAGTCTGATTGAGTTCACTGTCTCTCAATTCATACTGACGTGATGACAAAATGCATTTGTTTGAAGAGCAGACACAATGGGCGATTTGTGGGGGAAACAGAACTCGGGAGCTCGGGAGCTTCCAGAGCTTCGGTCTGGCTAGCCTGGGTGAGGCCACATGGCTGGTTGTCAGGAACTCAGCCCCAGTACAACTAGAACACTCCTCCCAATCTGTGTAGACCTGAGGCCGTGAGCCGTACTCCTCAAGAAAGTGCCGGCTTAGCGTTAGTGCCTCCAATGATTACAGAGCTGGAAAGATGGCTCAGTAGGTAGGGGCACTAGCTTAGGGTTTAATTCCCAGCATCCATGTGGCGGTTCACAAGTGTCTGTAGCTCCATTTCCAGGGGCTCTGGCATCCTGTTTTGCCTTTCCAATGCACAAGGCATGAACACAGTGTACGGGCATACATCGATGCAAAACACCCATACGCATGGAATAATAGAATAGTTTTTGAAAACAGAAGAAAGTTTCCCTACATCCTCGGAACGTGCAGATTGGGACCCAGAACCGAAGGTACTCCCAACATGAAGTGAGAGGTCTGGCCTGTCTCAGTGTGACTTTGTAAATCTGTGAGGGCACAGCTCTCACCAGCAGCCCATAACCATAACCATTCACAGACATGGGCCCCCAGCCTAGCAGCTGCCGTTGGATTCCCACTCTTTCTGCACACTCTTTTCACATCCCTCCTCTCTGTTTGAAAGATTTTCACAGTAGTATCTATTGGGGAATGTCTTTTTTTTCTTTTACTGAAAATAATGATTTTTTCTCACGTAATAGACCCTGATGTTTCCACCCACGCGCTTTCTCCCCTTCCTGTCCCAGCTGGAGCCGCCTCTTTTCCGCCCTCATTAGTAAACACATAGGCTTCTAAATGATAATAATGAAATAAGATATAAGATAAAGCAAAAAACTAACACAGTGGAACAGGACAAATTAAACAGAAGGAAAAGAATCCAAGAAAAACACAAGGAACAGATATGGACACAGAGACCCACTTGATTGCACACTCAGGAATCCCTTATAAATACCAAGCTGGAAACCATAATATATACCCAAAGGACTGGGAGGGGAAATAGAGAAGAAAATACAAATAAAATGAAAATAAAAATAAAAATTAAGATAAATGTTTAAAAAGCCCTGACATGATGTTAGGAGAGAAGGATCCTCCAACGATGGCCGCTGAGTTTGTTTTCTGTCAGCCATTTACAGCGAGGGTGCAGTCCACCCTGAAGACTAGTTTGCTTCCCCTGTGAGACTTCCCTGGAGAAAACTAAGTTCTCATTTGCAAGTGATTGTCAAGTGGAGGTAGCTTCTGAATTAGGAATGGCGGGGTCTGTTTCCTTCAGCTCTAGGATCCCACCTGCTGCAGACCCACGCAGACTCTAGGCAAGCTTCCTCGGCCACTGTGAAGGCACAGCAGCCAGTCCTGTTGGTTTTGTTTCCTGTGCCCTGAGGGGAGGGATTGGATGGAGAGGCTCACTCAAGGCTGATTGTACCAACGTCTCTCACGCTCTGCCTGTCCGGCTGTGGGTCTCTGTTTTGTTCCCATCTGCTGCAGGAGGAAGCTTCCCTGATGATGGCTGACAGAGGCACTATGAGTGTAGCAGAGTGGCATTGGGAGTCATTTTGTTGCTAGGTTCTTTTAGTAGAACAGAAGTGTTCGGGTTTCCCCTAGGTCCGTGGGCTATGGCGACTCAGAGATGGAGGGGGGAATCAGAGTAGTGATCTGCTACAGAGCTGAGGGTGAGACTGGGAGGCGGGGCTGATGGAGGAGGGAAGAGAGAGTGAGGATCTGAAGTTCACCTTCCTGCTTAGCTGGCCTACTTGCTTCTCTGACAGGGTTAGCTGGTGGGTGCCCAGAGAAAGCCCAGTGGACTAGAATAACAAACGAGTGGGAGGGAAGGCTGGAGGAGATACACACACACGCACGCACGCACGCACGCACGCACGCACGCACGCACGATCCACCAGAGATAGGGGTGAGAGGGAGAGGAACCGGACACAGCAGGAGATCTGCCATTGCTACAGAAGTGAGGGTGAGGGGTGAGGCAGGGGATTGGATTTACAGATGAAGGAGATGGGACGATCTGCCCGATCTGCCCACCGGCTTCCCTGACCAGAGTAGAGGTGGGGGGAGGGGCAGTTTAGGTAAGAAGAAAAGAAACCCAACATTGTTGCTAAAGTTATAGAATAAAACCAAGACCACCCACAGTGTGTGTGTGTGTGTGTGTGTGTGTGTGTGTGTGTGTGTGTGTGTGTCCAGAGGGAGGGATCTGAGCCTTCCCAGGTGTTGGCACCTCACCTTTACCTCCTAAATCATGGGGCACATTCCATCCCCACCTACATCCCATATCCCAGATTCCTCATGCTGTTTGCTGAGGTCCCCGGGTAACCCTCTTCCCTGAGAACAGACCCCAGAACAGTCAGACAGGACCTGGATGTTTCTAGAGACCTCCTTGCAGGTTCCCTGCTCTGAGACTTCTATCCTATGCTGGAAGCTGGAGTGAGGCATGTCCAGTAGAACTGCAAACAGGTCTCTTCTGTTGCAAATGTGCCGCGAGTGTCCTGACCATCCCTTACTTGACAACAGGACCTGTCTACTTGGTCAGGCAGGACAGCAAGTGTACACACGGAAGCAGAACCGGCTCTAAGCAGCCGAGGAGGCTTCCCCTGCCCCTGGGACCAACCAGGTGTAGACAGAAACGCCGTGTTGAGGGGTCTTGGCTATGCCCGTTCTAAGGTTGACCAGACTTCCCTTTCAGCCTTGCCAAGCCTCTTCCTAGGTACTTGACCTCCGACATTCTGGCTTGGCAACAGGCCAGCTGCTAATGTGGGCACAGGCTCCGGGGAATGCTGTGGGCAGGCCACCCACCCTGAGCCTCCACCTCTATGTCTTGGCAGGCCCCTCACACCCCTGCAGCAGGCTGTGAACTCAGCATGTCTCCTACCACAGGCTAACACGTCCTCAGGGCCAGGTTCTTACTTCCATTTCCAGTCAAGTTTTTCCTTATGTGAAACCAAAACTGCTTTTATATTTGTTTGTTTTCGCTCTGCTTCGAGCCAATTTCCTCTTTTGCAAACACGTGTGGGAGGAGAAAGTTCCTTCTCCAGCCTGTTTCATCGCACACATTTTGAGGGAAGGTGCTATTCCTGCTCTAACCAACTCTCCTCCCTACCCAGCTCATCAGCATTTACTCGCAGAAAGGCATGAAGTCTGAATTGGCTGCCGACTTTAGAGTGAGCTATGGACCTCATGCTTGTGGGGCCCTGGATAAATGTGACATCTATATAGTACCTATTAGCCATGGAGATGATGGGGCTTAGTACGCAGGTACTTGGGGGACCATGTAAATGTGAGGGTGCTCGGTCATTCCGATCCAGTCTTGTGAAAAGCATAAGAGGTAATTCCTATAGCCATCTTGGAGGGACAGGACAGGGAAAAGCCGAGGCTGTTTGGGGGAGGGGGTCATCCAATACCACATCCCCAAAAAATGGGGGTTGTGGAGGTTAGGTCCTTCCTCATGGATCTACACAGAACAGGGCAACTCACAGCTTTCGGCCAAGGCTCCCCAGCCCAGCTGGTTGGCAGAGCAGCCAGTGATACCAAAAGGGAGCTGGATTCCACGCTCAGACCCTGTAACTATCTTGCCAATGGCCCAGATTGACGGGCGCAGCCTACCTGCCTTCTTACCCAGCCCCACGGCTGGCTAGCTCGTGTGCTGCTGAACAGCGCGCTCCAAAGCCAGACTTGGCTAGCAATCACGCTATAATAAAAAACGATTCTTTGATGTCCAGTCCCAGCACATAAAATCCCAAAATATGCTTTTACGAAGGTGAATGAGTGGATGGTTTGGGTTAACACGTGAACAGTTACAAATGTCAGAGGCTCGGAGGGATGTAAACTCCACTGGAAGCTGCACTCGGGCCAGGTCTGGTTTACATTTGTAGACTTGAATATATTAAATATGCTTTATTGAGCTGCCATGCGTGAAATTGCATCCTTACGTATCTGAAAAAAACAGTGGGTTCTTTCCTCAGACACATGGGATGGTCTTCGAGATGGGGACGGGGAGACCTTGTCTCCATCTCCCTCACACAGGCCTCACACCCTGGCCAAGTCCAAGGAGAGCAACTCGCTGTGGTCTGGTTTGGCCATTAGTTCCCTGGGATCTTAGCCTCTTTCACCGTGCAGGGAAACAAGTCCCGTGTCTATTCCAGTGTGATCCCAGGCCAAATGACATGCTGACAGCAAATCAGGGAGGGGCTCTTTCTAAACACGCGGACACAGTTCTGGGATCTCCGGAGAGCGGCTTGGAGGATGGGATTCTGACTATGTCTATTTTCCCTTCCTAACACAGAATTCCAGGAAAACGGGACCCGGTGGGGGTGGAAACAGCCTGACTCTCATGAGCAGACAGCATATATGAAGGGCATGAACCTTTAGGGTTAAGCTACAGAGTGTTGTATATCGGAGCAGGAGAGAAACGGAATTGTAAGCTGGGAAATCCATCTCTGTGATATAACCCATCAGATTCCACACATGCTACCTTTGCTGTAACCTCTGCCCTAATCCCACATCCGCACAGGAAGCAGGTGGCTTTCTCCTTACCCCGAGAGCACCCAACGGTGGCCCGGTCCCACCATATCTAGAAGGGATGAGGAAGGATGTGGAAGAGATAGGGGAGGTTCACAGCTGAAGCAACTGAAATCAGCTAGGACAGACATGATGAGAACTCACGGAAGCCACTGTCAACGAAGGCTAGAGTTCTTCTGGGTCCCGTGAGCCAGAGAAACTGCAGAAAGTAGAGGAGACTCTAGGAGAGATGTTGAAGACGACACACGCTGAGCTGGATTTAAGCGTCTCTTGGGAGGGGATGTGAGAGTCCTGTGCGTACATTCCTAAGTCCTCATCAGATTTGGAAGGGATTTTAGCCACTGTCTGGTCTGGAGTCTTTTCTCTCTCCTACTAGTTACCCTGACAATAGTGTTGAGCTGTGACCATCCTGGTCTTCCCCAGTCCCTTCATGTTCTGAACACTTAGATTTAAAGGTTTTTTATTTTAAATTCACTAATAGACCTAAGAAGACAGGCAACAAAAGTCAGACTGTGCAGTTATAAATAAGACTCTCACTATAAGGTGTGTGTGGTGGGGGAGTGAGGGGCTATTTTACTAGAGAAATGGGCAAGGCCTAGAGTTCTGGGGGTTTTATTTTTGTTTTTTGTTGTTGTTGTTTTTACAGATTTATTTACTGTTGTTATTTTATATGTATGAATGTTTTTGCTTATGTGTGGGTATGTGTCTTGTCTGAGTTCCTGGTGCCTTTGAAGGCCCAAAAGTTCAACTGCCAAAACTCAGCAGAAAGAAGGTCCTTTAAAGGTGACCAGGGAGGATCCAGTGGCTGAGACAAGAGGCTCTGAACGTAGCAGCCATGGGGCAGGCATTGGGTAGTGAGAGAGGAAGAAAGCTGTGCTCAGAGCTAGAAGAATTTTTCCAAAGAGCAGGGGAGGATGTTCCTGACAAATACGCTAGACTGTGGAAAAGCAGTCTGTGACTTGAGGCCAGCCATAGAGGACTAAGCTACTACCACGGGAAAGGATGGAAGTCCATGCACTCTGGCTGTGGTGGCTTGTGCTTCCTTGCTGTGGTGACAGGAAGTCACACACAACTCTTGGTTTCCCGCTGGGAAGTGTCTGGCCCAAGCTGCTCACCAAGTTGTCCTATGAGTAGCAACTGTACCCTGAGTACGAAACCCAGGTGGGTGGCAGGGCTGCACAGAGCTGCCCTAACAGGATGTTCACCCAAGTGTACTTCAGGAGATAGTGAAGGAGAGACAGACAGACAGACAGACAGAGAGACAGAGAGACAGACAGGCATAAAGACAGAGAGACAGACAGATAGACAAACAGAAAGACAGAGAGACAGAATGACAGAAGCACAGACAGACAGAAAAGAAGAAAAGAAAGAAAGAAACAAACAAGCAAAAGAAAGGAAGGAAAGAAAGAAAAGAGAAAGAAAGAAAGAAAAGAAGGAAAGAAAGAAAGAAAAGAAAGAAAGCAGATGGAGAGAAAGCAAGAACTTGGTATCTTCACCCTCAGCCATATTGGCAAGCACACTAAAGTACATGTCAAAGTGTTCACCACTCAGGCCCCCACAGACCAGCTGGAGAGCATGTGGAGTGGCCTTCAGGGTTGTCTGAGGAGGATGGGGAGATGGTTAACTATGAATGGGCACAGGTGTGGACTTAGCAAACTACACTTTTCCATGGCTTCCTGGCAAGATGTCAGTTACCCATGGCACAGTACCCAGAAGCAAGCTTACAAGGTTGTACGTTAGAACATGTTCCCTGTGCTACATGTCAGTTACAGCTCAATAAAACGTCTAAACGAGGCTTCAGAGAAAACCCGATGAGATGAGGCGCCCAAGAACGTGCTGTATGATTGCAGATTCTCTTCCATTCCTTACTCTGCTGCTGCTGGAATCCCACATGCTCAGTCCATGGTGGGTTCTTGGTTGGTCGGTTGGATTTTTTGCTTGTCTTCCTTCCTTCCTTCCTTCCTTCCTTCCTTCCTTCCTTTCCCTCTTCCTTCCTTCTTTCTTTTTCTTTCACGGGTTGGAGTTATTGGCAGTTAATAGTTTCTGAGGAAAGAAGACTCATTCTTTTTCTGAGAATGTGGCCACTGCAGGTTTCTATGCTCCAGTGGACACTTCACACCCCCACACTTACAGGTTTAGTGCATTATATCTTTAAAAGGCATGAAGTTCAGAGGCAGGTATTAGGGAGGATATAGGGGAGGGGAAATAGAGGTAGATATAATCATTTTATTTAATACCCACTTGAAATTCTCAAACTAAGGAATTGTTCAAATGTTCATGGCTTGGAGGATAACACAGTAAAATACACTGCAGCAAAGGAGATGTGACAGAAAGTGTCCTTGAGGTGTCAGGAGCACCCGGAGCTCAGCGTTGGAGAATCGAGGTCTTCCCTGAGCAGAGGCTGAGGACACAAAGCCAAGAAACTAAGGCACGTTCTTGTGAGGTTCGACGAGACCCAAGCCTTTCCCACCCTAGTTGTACACATGCACGCTATGCCACAGTGCTTAACTCTGAAGCTGTTACACTCTCCACGCACCCAACTCATTTCTGCCTTGCATTGCGTTGAGTTCCCTCATCTAAGGAAAAATAGAATCTTTGGTTCACCAAGAGTTAAAACATCAGGAATGCTGGCTCACTCTGTGTGCTCCATGTTTGCCTACCCGTCCTGACAGCTTTTCCCGTTATTTATGGGAACCGGGGGGACCGTAGCATTCCTTCAGGTCACCTGTGCAACATCTGGCACTCATTGAGGCGGACGGGCCCATTAATGGAGCTGTAATTTATTCGACTTCTCTGGCACTGGTTTCAGTGTGTGGGGTTGTCAATATTCCAGGCAGATGCGTGCGCAGGCCCCCTTTGGGCGCCCGAAAAGCAGCCGTGTTCTAGATGTTAAGCTGTAAGACGTGGCCTGGATCAATATTTCCCACTCATGAACTGATAATAATTGGGAAGACTTCCATTTTTCAGTTGCTTTTGTGGAGATAGGGCTGGGAGAGGATTCCAGGGCTCTGCATGGGTGAGGCAAATAAATGCACCCCACCTCCCAGGCGCAGATATCTAAACCCCACGAGTTTGCTTTTTAACTGTTGCAGTATGTCCATGGATGGAGCTCTGGTCAACAAGCTGCAGGGAATACGTCAAACACCTGCAACCAGGGAAGGTGTGGCTCCTCCTTAGAGGCCTTCTTGACGGTCGCAAAATGGGGTGGGCATGGAAAAAAAATAGCTGACAAGATTGAAAGAAGAAAAATATGTTGAAGTGACCTCACCATGCCCTTGTCAATCAGACCCTGACCAAGGGGAGGAGGTAGCCTCTCTTCATCCCAGAGCAGGAAATTGCTGAGCATGGAACAGAGTCGTCTCAGCTTCTACCTGATTAATCAGTGCACGAGTCAAGGCCTGGGGGAGAGACTCCACCTCTAGCCCTTCCCTGGGAAAGTGTGCACCTGCCTTTTACCTTCTGCTTGGACTATGAAACTAAAAATAGAATTAGCCCGAAACCTTTGATGATAATTTCTAAAATGTGGGAAAATGTTTCCTGCAATTGCCATGAGCACAAGGCCAAAGTCTTGAACATGGCCCGGAGGAGCTAAGAACACAACACAGCAGCAGTCTCTGCGACTCTGGTGGGATGAAGGGAGTGCTCACTGTAAGGAGTCTAAGAGCTAAGAAAGATCTCAGGAAACTCTACAAGGGCCCTGCCCTCCAAAACTCAGAGGAGGGAGAAAAATGGAGAGAGAGAGCAAAAGAGAGGGAATGACCAATAACATCCCAGCTGCCCATCAATGAGGGTGGACGAAAATACACAGTGGAGTATTATTTAGCTATGAAAAATGAAGTCATGTCAGTTGCAGGAAAGTAGATGGAAATAAAAATTATCATCTTTGGCTTAACAGGACAGAATTGGAAAGACACACGCCATGTTTTCTCTCCTATGCAAAACTAAGATTTAATAATAATAACAAAAAGGACACGAAAGATGAGGAGATAATTTGGAAAGAGGGATAGGATAAGACAGGATGAAGCAAGATGAGGTAAGTCGGGGGTTGACCTGAGAAAAGTACATGACAGTCTATGAAACATAATGAAAACCGTCTTTGCATGGCTAGTATATTTTAATCGTTTTATCAAGATTTTATTATAAGAAACTTGCAAATAAAAGAAATCATATACCAAAAATAAGGAGACTCAAAGTTTATATATCTCAATGAATAGTTAAAATAGTTAGTTAGTTGAATAGTTGTTAAAACAAATATACACAGGACCAGGTGTGGTGTTGAATGCCTTTAATCCTAGCAGAGGCCAAGGGATCTCTGTGAATTTGAGGCCAGCCTGGTCTACATAGTGAGTTCCAGGACAGTCAGGGCTATGCAGAGAGACCTTCAACTAGCCATTTTGAAGCTGTGACAGGAAGGACTGAATTCAGGAACGGGACACTGCAGTCCTGGAAGAGGCATTAAAGCTACTTGCCTTTCTAGCTTCAACTCTGTCGTGAGTTTTTCATTTAGTGGTTGTGGATACTTGCATAAAAATACGTTTGATAGTAAGCACACAAGATCCAGTGTCAGTCAGTCTACAGCCCCAATGCATACGAAAGGAAGACTCAATGAATGTGCCTGGGAAACGGAAGGCCATGTGCTACAGGTGGGGAAACAGGGACACAGAGGGACAGAGTGCCCTTGCCCTGAGGGCTGCAGCTAGGAAGGACATGGGTGGGAAGGCAGTAGCCATTCTAGTCTGTATTCAGGGCTTTGCATGCTCGGATTACCTTGGGATGGCTCTGATGTGAGATCCTGACAGGCTTTGTTCTCCTGCTGCTTGAGAAGCTATGAAGATCCTGCCAGAGATACTATAGAGTTTTAGGAGCAGATCTTGTCCTGGAACAAGTACAGACTCTGTTTCATGAGCACAGCAGAGACCATGTGTCTGAGACAAAGAGCTTAAGCTTACCTGAGGAGCTGGGGTCAAACATGGACACCCCTGGGTCATCCAGGCTCCCCACATGCTTCCCCAGATGCTACCAGAACCCCGGGGGTCTGTCTGTCTGTCTCTCGGTCTGTCTGCCTGCCTGCCTGCCAGTCCTCAGAACATTTCTGCCTCCAGCCTGACTTTATTTTTGCACATATTAATTCTCTCACTTGGAGTGAAGCTGCAGTTTGCTGGGCTGCTCTGTGCTGGGTGTTGACCTTGATACTTTATAAGTTCTAGTCCCTAGGACCACCCAGCTGATTTTCAAGAAGGCTGAACAGCCAGTCACCGCCGAGAGCTATGCTGCACCAGTGTCCCCAAACTTAACTCCCAAACTCAGTGGACACCTTGGTCTTCTTTCCCCCTGTGTTCCATTCTTCCAAAGTTCTTTTGCCGAGCAGGCTTTTGTTTCATTTTGCTTTTTCAAAGACAAGATCCTGTGTGTCCTGGGCTGCTCTCAAACTCACTACATAGCTACAGATAACCTTGAATTTCTGATCCTCCTTTGTTATACACCTCATGTGCTTGGATTATGTATGTCCACCATCATGCCCTGTTTATATGGTGCTGGGGGCCGAACCTGGGGCTTTTTGCCTGCTAGGCAAGCACTCTACCCATTGAGCTACACTCCCAAGCCCAAGGGCAAGCTTTCTAAGAAGTAATAGTGATGCCAGGGCCTGGAGAGATGGGTCCATGGTTTAAAGAACTTGTGGTTCTTGGAGAGGACATGGGTTTGATTCTCAGTCCTCACACAGTGACACATAGCCATCAGTAACTCCAGTTCCAGGGGACCTAACAGCATCCTCTGACTTCCATGGGCACCAACATGCACATGGGGCACACACTTACATGTATTAAGAAGCACATATATGCAGGAGATATAATCATATGCATAAAATTTAAAATGTCTAAAAAGATTTTTAATTCAAGTGACCCTTTATCTTGCATCTAAGAAAGCTAACTCCCGACAAGGCTCAGGGTGAGCATCTCTGGGAGTGAACAACTGGCAACCACCTGGTCTGCTGCTGTCAGATGCTGTGAAGAGGAGTCCTGCCCAGCCAGGCCACATCCTCAGCACCACAGCCCCAGTGAGTTTCAGGAACAAACTTCTCTGTAGACCAAGGCAAACAAAGATCCAGACCCACCCCACCACTGGGCTTGGCCTTGTATGTATAACACTTCAAATGTGGAAAATACACAGGCCAGATGGTTAATTAACCACCACAGTCCACTACTCCAACTCCATGGGGGTGGTTTCCATTTTTATTTGGATTTTAAAATGAGATTTTAAAGGACTGATAAACTGTTCACTTTTGGAGATTCTCTGAAGGACATCATTGTAATGTTTCCTTGGATTTTTTTAAAAATTGATATTTATTAATTTTTATAACTTGTTTGATCATATTCTACCCCAACTCCTCTCGTATCCTCCCTACCTCCTTACTCACCCTATTCCATGTTCTTTTTCCTTCTCAAAAATTCGAAACAAACTAACTAAAACTAAAACTAAAAAAGCAAAGAAAATAACAAAACAGTATACAAAAAACTTTTTTTTTCCACTTGGAGTCCATTTTGTGTTCCTCAACCACTCCTGGGCACCAGGCCTTCCCTAGAGGGCAGTCGATATATCTAGTGTCTTAGTCAGGGTTTCTACTGTTGCAAACAGCAACTTGGGGAGGAAAGGGGGAATCAGGACTGGAACTCACAGGGGAGGAACCTACAGGCAGGAGCTGATGCAGAGGCCATGGAGGGGTGGTGCTTACTTATTGCTTCCTCTGGCTTGCTCAGCTTGCTTTCTTATAGAACCTAGGACCACCTGCCCAGGGATGGCACCATTTGCAATGGGCCCTCCCTGCTTGATCATTAATTGAGAAAATGCCTTACAGCTGGATGGAGGCATTTCCTCAAGGGAGGCTTCTTTCTCTGTGATAACTCCAGCTTGTGTCAAGTTGACACACAGAACTAGCCCATATATATCTTTATCTATATCTATATCTATATCTATATCTATATCTATATCTATATCTATATCTATATCTATATCTATATCTATATCTATCTATATGCATATCTATATGCATATCTATATGTATATCTATATCTATAT
>NC_046155.1:183943651-183976586 GCF_011064425.1 Rattus rattus
GTGTGTGTGTGTGTGTGTGTGTGTGTGTGTGTGTGTGTGTGTGTGTGTGTGTGTGTGTGTGTGTGTGTGTGTCCTTGTATATGTTTGTTCTTTATGTATGTGTGTGTCCTTGTGTGTGTGTTCTTGTGTGTATTTGTTCTGTGTGTGTGTGTGTGTGTGTGTGTGTGTGTGTGTGTGTGTGTGAGAGAGAGAGAGAGAGAGAGAGAGAGAGAGAGAGAGAGAGAGAGATGGTGGCAAAGCCCATTCAGAGTTGTAAAGGTGTCCAACCTTTTCTTTGGGTCCTCCTAAACTTGTCACTTATTTGACAGAAGTGGCCTGATGTCCCCATACAGTAACCATATGCCATCACCAAAGACACTGTCTACAGCACAGCTCATGGGGGATCAGGACTGTTCAGGTGAGTGAACACATCAAAGTAACCACCCCTTAAGTCAACTGGGATCAAGCAACTAGTAGACAGAAGCTGGGTAGTCCTTTAGTTTTTAGCTTTTATTGGAGCAAGGCAATGGTTCAGTAACCAAAGAAGGAGGTGGCTTTTTGAAAGTCCTAAAATGACCCAGGGCATAACTGTGAGAGCTCTTTAAAGGGTGAAAAATGACATTTAAACTAAGTGGGAAAGAATGCCTGCATTTCACCCATGTCTCAGGAAATAAGCATCTTTGAGCTAATTTATGTCCAGGAGCAAATCATGATATCCGAGTCTAAAGGCTAGCATAGAAAACCCCTGGGAGATCTAAGGGGACTCATTCCAGGGCAAGTGGGACACCCTTTGCTCTATCCCATTTCCACCGCCTGAAAAGACTCCAAGAAACCATCTGCTCCAACAGAGAGTCTTTAGACTTTAGGAGGCTGAGGGCCACTTCATGTAGGACACACAGCCTGTAGAAGCCACCTTAGGACACTTGATACACAGCAGCTGCAGACTCCAGTCCTTAGCCAGAGGAAAGTGAGCAGCTGGCTGTGGGGCTCATTTCCAAGACCCTTCATGTCAGATAGGGTTGCGACTCATGCCCAATATCAAATCCCAGCCATTGGGCTCATCATTGCTCTGCTGATGAGAAATCACAAGTCATCTATGCAACATTTTTTTTAAAGATGTGGCCAAGGATGACCTTGAATGTTTGATCCTTCTGCCTCTACTTCAGAAGCTTCAGGTAAAGGAATAGTAATGGCACCCACTATGAGATAATTTGAATGAATTATAGAGACTGCTTATTCAGAGTCACCATTGTCTGGTTTGTCTAATTTGCCACGTTTCTAACTTGAATCAGTGGTGAATCCTAATTAAGTGGCCTAAAAGGTTCAGACACCAAATTTCATAATTGTAACTTGTGTTTTGTTTGTTTTTACTTGAAGGGTCCTAGGGAGGAAATGCCTGGCTTCTTAGGCATTATCCCTTAAGTTTTGACCCCACCTGCCCACCACAGGAATAACAATTTTGCACAGTATAATGAGCAAATACAATGTTGCGAGCAAGCAAGCAAGCAAAGGAACCATTCCAACCGGCCACTTTCTGGACAGTGGTACTCAGAAGAAATTGTCAGTCTCCTAAGCTGGTGGATAGAAGTCATGCAGACCTTTAACTCTCTCTGAGTCCTCACAAGCAGGGCTTCTTTGCACCAGTGGACTAGTGCTGCTTTCTGCCTGAGCCTCCCAGGAAAACGACATCAATTAAGACTTTTCACACTCAACTCACTCTGACTTTGCCCAGGATGCCTCACTGGCTTAGCAGAGCCATAGGAGAAAACCCGTGCTTAAAATGGACAGGCTTTTCCTATCATCATCATCATCATCATCATCATCATCATCATCATCATCATCATCATCATCATCATCAGATTATTTTAATCTGTTTTTATTACTATTGTTATTTGAATAGATAGGTTTTTTTTAATTGTTCATCTCTTTCTATTTTATCTTATTGGATACCTAATCCAGGACCCAGGCTAGTTGATAAAGTATAGTGAGCTGTACTCTTCAGCCTATACTTTTAATAAACAGTCCTTAGTGAAAGTTGCTTAGAACTGTAGCTACAAAATAAGAACACACATAATTAAATGCCTCTGTGTAAACACACATGCACAACCATTTGTAAACACACGCTGATGGGTCTAGCTACAGTGCTGGGAGAGGTGTTTGAATCCTGAGTAATGACTTCATGATGGTGAGCCGCCGCGCAGGCGCCAACATTCGCCCCTGCGTGTACAATGCATGAACTCCCTGCTTAGAACTCAGGCTTTGGGTTCTGGGTTTCAAAGGGTTCGCTGCTTGTGCAGGGTCACAGTGCAGAAGAAATTGTCCAAGTCCCCCAAGCTGATGGGTGAAAGTCATGCAGGCCTTGAACTATCTCTGAGTCCTCACATGAAGGGCTTCCTAGCATAGGTAGACTAGTGCTTCTGACTGTCTCCCAGGAAAATGGCATAAATCAAGACTGCAGAGGCCCTGCCTTGTGATTCCTTTGCTCTCTGTTCCTTCTTATTCTCAGCACTTCATTCCCCGGACACCCCTTTCTGAGCTCGGTAAGGGGTGTTGACGATCGGAAATGTGACATGGGTATCCTCGACCCCGATGACTGTAGAGTAGAGTCTAGGCCTTCACCCCATGAGTCCTACTAGAAGCAGCTGTTACACTTAGTGAAGCTTTTCCTTTCTTCATCTATGTCAAGCCTCACTCACCCTACAGGGGGCAAACCTTTCTCCTTACAGCTGCCAACATCTGCTTCGGCATATTATCTTCCACTCCAGTAAAGCTTGTCATGGCTGGATGCGTGTTCACTGTTGCACTCTCGCCCCTACCTGAGAAGGACAGTGGTCTTAGAGCATATGTCACTGCTGTACTCAAAAGTCATTGGTTACAATATAGACAAAATCTTTGTTGTTATAGATAAAATCTTGCACATGGGTATATTTTAGACCGTTGGGAGGTACTGAAAATTAGACCTATTCTCTTTCAAATCCAATAACCCTTGAGAGGGTTGTGTCTTGTATACTGACTGGGCTTCATCTAGGAGCTGGGAATAATGAATGGAATGTTGTCT
Source organism: Rattus rattus (assembly GCF_011064425.1). Lineage (NCBI taxonomy): Eukaryota > Metazoa > Chordata > Mammalia > Rodentia > Muridae > Rattus > Rattus rattus. The sequence continues at coordinate 183,946,689 of NC_046155.1, forward strand.
CATTTTTAAAAGAAACACTCCTCACAACCTTTTAAGCATCTGATGTAGGACAACTCCAAAGAATGAGTAGTTGGGTTTTTTTCCCCCTCAAGGTGCATCAACAAATTTGAACCCCAAGGAATGTGAGCACTACTATGGGGAAGACCACCTCAACTGTCCATGCCCTGAGAGGCTCACGTCTCCACCGTGCTGTACCACAGTGCTCCAGGTCTCCTCCAGGACAAGTCTATGGCACAGTGGAGTAGGAAATAGAATCTGGTTCTCCAAGGGTGGCCCAGAGCTTGCTGGGAGAACATGCCAGCTGCTTCATGCTCACAGCTGTGTCTGGTGAACAGTCCGAATTTCACAAAGTGGCTAAATATGAGCTATAGCATTCTGATTTCCACAGTGCAAGGATGTAAACTGTAAATACGGTTTCATGTTTAAACTGAAGGTTCAATGTCTCCCTGAATAGTATTGGGCTCCTAGGGAAGGATGTGGGGGCTCCATAAAGTAGCTTCTCACATGAAGTGAGTGAGGACTTCTTAGATAAACGCTTAGGAGTTAATTACCTGGGTAATTAACCACCTTGGGTAATTTAAGAATTGACTGTATTTTGTAATGTATTTATTTTATTAGACATTTTGTAAGTATAGGCCCGTGGTAGGTTACAAATTGATGTTCTTATGTCTATACCCCTCAGTGGAGATCTCTCAGGTCTCAAATACACTGAAGTCACATTTGATGTGTTGTTTGCAGCCTTTCCTTGCAAGTTCATGGCTCCCCCAGGACTGCTCTGTTGCGAGCCTCCTGGCATAGGTCACTGTCCCTTTATTGTTGTTTTCAAGTGGGTGCATTGTCCTACGCAAGAATGAAGTACACGACCCGGTTAGAGGAGAGTGATCAGCAAATTAGGCTTTCACTTGGGTGTTTATCAAGTTACCTTCCTCCTGGCAAGTGTTTTGAATGTATTAAACCTCCATTTTCCAACTTGAGAAATGAAGGGATTTGATTAAAAATGCTTCTCACTTCAATTCTAAAACCTATAATTCAAGTAAAGATGAAATTATGGGTGGGATTAGTAAGTTAAATCAAATAAATAAAAAATAAAGTTAACTGTATTATGAATACTGCATCAAAAGGCAAGAGATGTATTTACCTGTGGCTTGTTACTTAGTGCTCAATTGCTTTGGTCTTTTGTAGTAACTAAGGGGACTTGTTAAAAAATTTTCCCGGTAAATTCTTTTTGAAATTTTCAATAAAGATGAGAAAGCAAGTTCTCCCTAGGCGGAAGGGATCCTGCCTGTAGTCCTTGATTGAAGGTACTGCTGTACCCCCAGAAGGTGGGGTGCTGAGTTGAGTCCCAGACTAGAGGCATGTGTGGTTTGATATGGGAGTTTCTAAGTTCCCACTTACGCCTCTCACAAGGGTCTCTCAGCTTGTGCCAAGAAGCTGTGGCCACCTCTTCCCAGAGGGGAGCTTAAGGAATGGCGGCCAAACCCACACATGTGGGTGGTGCAGTGTGTATGGGAGCTCAAGGCATGGGAGTAGAGGGGCACAGGGTTAGAGATGGGCATATGTATGGCTAAAGAAGTCTTCTGTTTAAATTCGGTTTCGATAGATGCTTGAGAAATGAAGATTCCATTGCCTACAGCTATGAGCCAATCTAAGGATTCCTCAGAGCCCATCATCTGCCACGGAAGGAAGATGAGTTTGAAGATCCTGATAACCTGCAGATGATCATTCAGATGCACTAGGGGGTGTGGTCAGCCCCTGAGGTTTGGACTAAAGGGAAAGAGGAAGAAAGACAACAGCTCCTGACCACCGCTGTAAGTCGGAGGGAGGGAGGCAGGCAGTGTGACACACCTCAGACGCTCATCACTATCTGTTATCCTAGGCTAGGCAAGAACAGTCCAAGTGTTAACGACAAAGATTGCCAGAACAAATCGCCACAGTAAAGGCCCAATTATCTGTTGTCTATGAGAAATCCACTTTCAGGTGCGGTTATACAGATACGTGCAGATAATGCGTGAAGCCGTGGAGAAGGAGATAGACACCATGCTAAAAATTAATTAAAAGTAGTTGGAATGAGCATGGAGACTCTAAACACGGCATAAGCAGAGCATCATTAAAAAATGCTCCAGGGACATCCTGCAAGGTTTCTACTGTTTTCTAAACATCTAGGAAAGAAAACAGTGTCAGGTAGAAAATGCTGGCCTAAAAGAAGGAGATATTCTTCTTAAGACAGCGGTTTGCTTCTTAGCACTTGAGAGTTTAAGGATTTCAGGTTGAAGAAAACACGAACAGGCCACATATAGAAACCGGACCTTGGCCCTGAACGTCCACATGTGTGCTTCTGAGGACTCTGGAAATGAACCATCTGCACGCGGGTGGAAGAGAACAAACTGTACGCTTGAATCACTACCTTTCAGGCTCTGTGGGTCCCAGCCCCCAGGTCTGCCTAGTGCTAGGGGTGTGGAGGACCTTGCTGTACTCTGCAGCGTTCTGCAGAACCGCTGAGCGCCAGATGGTGTTTATGCACAGGCTTGCAGACCCGATACCATCAATGAAGTCATAGGTGCTGACCCCTCCAGGTGCATCCCGTCTGAAAGTGGAGCCCTTCAAAGGCAGGTGGTAGATGGAGCTGTTGGCCGTGGTCCAAAGAATGTGCCCCACCAGCTGTGGAATGGCCCGGCTTTGAACACCCTCTCTTATTACAAGATGCTTGCCACATCCTATGGAATATGTTGGTCCTATAAACTGTAAGCACTCAAGGCTCTTCCATGGGTCAGACTAAGACATGAGCTGGATACCCAGCTCAGGACTGGCTCCAGGAGAAAAGAACTCAGAGCAAGAATTACCAAATGCAGCAATCCCCAAGCCAGAGTTGCTGTGGATTCAAAGAGAAGTCGGCACTCAGGCTTTGTGGTGGATCATAACACTGCACTGTATCGCAGTGCAGCACCCGAGCCCCACTATTACAACGGATTGCACCTCCATGTATGGCGAGAAGTGACTTTGCATATCATTAAGAATTGTTCTGCAGTGTTCCTGTGCAGCCTTGTGCTATTGAAAGCACTGTAAAGATCAGAAGCTTGGGTTCTGCTTAGAGTTAAAGTGGGCACCTTCTGGTATTGTCTAGAATGCTTCACAGACAGACAGACAGACAGGCTGACAAGGTGCTTAGGCACTGCCAAGATCAGAGAAGCCTGAATTTGTCTCTAGACAATGAGAACCCATTTCATTTTCTGTTTTCTTAGGCACGGAGAAGAGCTAACAGAACATGGTAGCTGTGTGAGAGAAAGAGCTAGACGGGCCATTTGCACGCCCCTTCCCCGACCTTCCTTGACTGTCTCGCATAGGTAAGGATTTGTGTTTCTCTCAGTTCCAGCAAGACTCATTCCTAAATGAACCATTGGAAACAATCCAACCAGCACTGGTTTCTCAGTGTACAGCATACAAATTAAAAAAGAAGCAAATGAAATGTAACATACCCTGTTATACGTGCATCTCTACGAACACTTATAAACAAGGACATGCCGAGGGTTATTTAAGATGGGAGCCATTATGAAATCTAATAACAGTTTCAGAAGTTTCCAAGGTCCCTGAGCTGATCAGAGCAATTTTAAAAAGACTGGTTCAAGCCACATCTAAATATAGAGAAGTGTACAAAGACAGCTTACAAATGTCATTCCAATATTTTCGAGTAGGAATCTCAATTCATAATAAGTGGAGATTTACAGACTCATTCCCAGTTTCTGGCTCATGTTGACATTGGGCAGTTATTAACGGCTGGGGTAAATGACGTCCGAACATACTTTTTTTGTGTGTGGGGAAGGTAACCTACATATTTAGGAGTTAGATATATTTAGAAATGACATAAACTTTTGGAGCATTAGCAACAGAAAATCATGATAAATCCAACACTGAAATTACATTTACCCGTGCTTCCCACGGCATCTGTTTCCTATTTAGTATGAGGGAGACTGGGCGGCGAAGGGCTAAACGAGTACCGGCTCTGGCTCTCCACCTGCAGGATGGTGTGAGCTTCCTGCTAGGTCACACTTTACCCTTCTTAGTGCTGCTACAGTCGGTGCAGGGCAGTGCAATGCTGGAGACACGAGACCTGTCCCCAGACCCCATATGTGTGTAGCAGCGTCCCAGCTGGTGCTGGGTCTGGTTCTCTTTCCCATGTTCCTATTGGCCTCCTTTCTGTCCCATCCTGCTTGAGGGGGTCGTCAAACCTATCTCAATATTGCATGAATTTCTGTGCATTATTACTTTGGTTTAAACCCTTCTGTTGTATCCCTCTGTACCTGTACAGAATTCCAGAGATGCCCTTGGATGACCTCCACGGTGTCTGCCTTGTAAAACTCTGACCTTAGACTAGAGGATGAGTCGTTTATGCCCCAGTTTTCCTTGGGGGTGACATTATCTGCATCATAGACTTACTATTTTACTAAAGATCTAAAGGACAGATTAAGTACGAACAAGGAACTCAGCAGGACTGATGGCATTCAGAATGGATGCCTGTTACCAAAATGGTCATTTTCGTTACTTTTGAGGAAATGAAGGGAATATTGGCAGAGGATGGGCAGGAGCTGAGACTCAGCAGGGTTCACTTGGGTCCCTGGGGAGAATGGGTAGCCCTGTTCTGCCCTGTCTCCCCCATAACCCACTATAAGGCCAACTTTTTCCTAGGCTCTGACAAGCCTAAGTGAATTAGCGCTTGATGGTACAACTACTATGGACACCTACGTTATTCCTTGTTAAGTCCATCTGTCCATTTCTGCCCTGAGCGGTTTTCTTACTTCTGGTCTTACCTAACTGAAACAAGGCACCGTGTTCTGAGTCAGCAGGATGGAGGAGACTTCCAGAAGCCCGTGTAATGGGAGAATTAGATGAAAATACATAATTAAGATAAGGTTGCTATCCTGGGGGAGAAAATCTATGCAAATTACCTTGAAACCAGAGAAGCAAGCCATTTATCTCTAGTTTCAGGGACTCCTGTCCTGTGTGTGAGCTTGCGGAAAGCCAGGTTGGGCTGAAGAGCTAGGCTCTGCCTGGTAAGCAGGAAGGAACTCAGGGAGTTAGAGTAGAGCAGCAGTGGGATGGACAGACCCACAGACTGGGGCCTGCGTTCTCACTAATCTCTAGGTCTAGGCAGGGTATAGTGTGCAGAAAGAAAAATCCTAGAAATAAAATGGCTTCGAGAGTTTGGGGACCAGAGATTGGCGGTGTGTGTGTGTGTGTGTGTGTGTGTGTGTGTTGCATGAGTGTGGGGGTGTTGGTTGGTGCTCTGGGTCCAATCTGGGAGACACAGGAGAAGTGGAAGTAACCAACTCTGGGAGGAGAAGAGAGGGTGTGCGGTTCTCTCTCTTTGCTGGACTCTCACACTGACTGGCAGATAGCAAGTAAAACCATCTAACACAGAAATGATAGAATAAAGAGTAATAAAGAATACAGGCTAAACTGTGGAAAAGCAGGTGGATGGGCTGGGACAGTAGATATGACATATGGCAATGGGTACAAAGTCATCTAGAAGAACGATTTCCACTTCCCAATATGGAGCCCATGGGCCTGTGTGTGGCAGTCAAGTGCCCCGGTTTTAACTGTAGAGGCTGCAGCAGGGTGTTACAGTGAGAGTTTATTCCATGAAAACATGAAGGGGAAACATCTCTCTGGGTGGGAGCCAGGAGCTTTATTCTACAACGCGCTTCATCAGTCTCACAGAAACAAGCCTGGACCCTGTTCAGAAAGAAACCACGTAAAGTCAGAGCTTCCTAGACAGAAACCATAAACTCTACTCTTTGATTTGCTTGTGTTGCATAGGAAGGGGAGGAGGATAGAATCTACCTGGCCTCTGGCCCTGATAGAATCTACCTGGCCTCTCTTCATTTTGTCCAAGTCTACTCTGTCTTGGGCTTAAGCCTACTGTGACGCAAACAGTCCCACCAGGTATAAGAGCACAGCCATGAAACATAGGTCGGAGGATTTTTCCACATGACTGGACTGTACCGTTGTGCACAGAGACCTAGCACGGCTCCCATACATGCCTTTTCCTTTAGTCTCCACCTAAATACTTACTTAGGAGTAGATGACACTAAACATTACTCATACACAGGGCATTCACGGGCTGCCGGACTCCTTTGTGTGATTTTTTTTGATCTTTTTTTAAGTTTACCACACGCCTGAGTTGAAAGCATTGTGCCCTTGGCAGTATGCGGCGCTGCTCGGCGCATAAATGCTGCCCGGAGCCACTGCGTTTCCAGTGATGCCTCGCCATGAGGAACACATCCTCTGGGAGTGGACACTCCTGGCTGCCCTGCTCATATGGAGACTGTAAATTAAACAGAGGTTTTGGGTGGAGTGGGGATTTGGGCCTCCTCACAAGATGTGATTCCAACCATTTTCCCTAACTACTTCACACATGTCAGATATGGACTCACTTCATGGCTGAGGAGCCCTAGAGATGCTGGGAATAGATTTCCAGGGTCACACACTTGCAAGATGTTTGAGGGGATAAGCTACAATGTATCCAATGTAACTTCCTTACCCTCCAGGGCTCTTCCCATCACCGTGCCCTGTCCGATGGCACTAGAACCATCTTAAGTGACTTAAGTCCAGTTTAGAGAGCAATGCAGCCCATGCACTGAATGGAGGTGAGAAGCTCCATTGCTGAGGGTTTTCCTCTCCGCTGACAATGAAGTTACTATTGACCTTCTCAGCGAGGGAATAATTCCAGAACATTCTCCCTCCTGCTTTCCCTCTCTTGAACCTTTAGTACAGAGTCAGGATCAGAGTCACTATGATTCTTGTGGAGAGGGGTTAAACAAACAAGGAGGAACATAGCTAAAGGGTGCTGAGCCAGGCAGCATTCTGTGGAAAACTCTCACAGCTCACCTGCCCATAAACGTTATGAGTATCCGCTGGGCCCCAATGAAACAGAATCACCTTCCGTTAAGGGTAATCTATCAATAATACATGAAGAAAGCACATGGGACATGTTTGTGTGTGTAATCACACATATGCCAGGTAAAATGTATCAATTAGAAATGACCACTGATGAATCACAAGTAATGCATTGATTCTATACAAATCGGGAGGTTTTTTATTTTTATTTTCTGTTGTTGTTTTTTCTCTGTTCCCTGTAATAGAAAACATCAAAAGAAGCAATAGTTATGTGGTACATGAACAGAGGGTTAGATGAGATGCCAAAAAAGAAAGAAGAAAGAAAGGAAGGAAGGAAAGAAGGAAGGAAGGAAGAAAGAGAGGAAGAAAGAAGTTGAGGGGAATTTGGAGCATTTTAGATAGCTATTAAATAAAATACATCACTTTAGTGTTTTCAGGCTTGAAGGATCTTACAATGCATACTTTAGTGACATCTATTTCAAGGTGTGACAAATGCTTGCTTTTTAAGTGAACTTTCTATTTGCACCTTGGTGTTGGCTTAGGCATCAGACCCGCCTTGCCTTGAGTGGAGAGAAAAGCCAGCTGGGAGGTGTTGAGGACTCAGGTCACATGCTATGCTGTGGCTCCTGAAGGCACAGCGTTCATTATTGTGAGGTCCTTTGGGTGATGAAGAAACAAATTGTTTTACAACTTGTAGCATGTTCTCTTTTTAGATGAACCAGCGCCCCCTGGCGTCAGGGCTCTCCTGAGCTGTCACAGATGAGCGTGACACCTTCGCTGCAGAGAGGACTGAGGTTAAAAGCAAGCAAACAGCGCACGGTGATGTTTTCTTTCTTTGTGGGAGGAGCTGGAATCCTAGTGCACATCTTCCCATATCCTCAGGTCTCCCTGCCCGCTGGGGCTACCATCTGAGCTCCTGCTGGATGGAGTGAGATCACAGCAGGAATACAAGAATACAGCTGAGAACTGTGGAGCAGGTGTTTGAAGCTCTCTTGGTGTTGGGAGGAGAGAGAGACAAGAGAAGGTTCTAGGGACCCGGCATGGAGTCTACCTGGACCCTGGTTGGTGACTGCCAGTATCAGGAAGTGCTCTGTCCACTTTCCTGTGTCCGGGTGGAGTGGTCAACACAAATGTTGTGTATGCATTCTCCTTAACAGGCCAGTAACAACTTACTCTTTGTACATTGTGTGTGTGTCTGTGTGTCTGTGTGTGCATGTGCATGTGTGTGTATGTGTGTTGAGACAGTGTGCCATGTTGGACTCAAAGCTGACCTGGAACTCACAGTGTAGGTGAGGCTGGCCATGAAATGGAGGCATATCTACTTCATCTTCCCAAGTACTGGGATTTCAAGAATTAATCACCATGGCTGGCATTTTCGTGAGTCTTCATGTGTTTTCTTTTGTACTGTTAAGATGAGGGCTAAAGTGGGCCTCCCTAGTGACCATGGAGTTGGCCCCTGAGAAGCTTGTGAAGAGCTAGCTTACTTGGCTGCCATGCCAAATGGCTTCTCTTCCCTGTACCCCCAGGACAGGCTCCTACTGAGCCTATAGGCCAGGGAGGGTCTATATCTTCACAGGGACGAGCTGGTACACAGACCGGCATTACAGAGGCTCCACTCACACCAAGCTGAGATAATGCATCGGAATTACTTCCAGATTCCCAGCTCAAGAGCCGGTCATGCATTATTCGTGGTGTGCACGGTCATGCTGCAGCCGTCTCGGGACATCTCTGGTGACCCTAGTCCCCTCTCAGGTGATGATGCAACTCCCTACCCCAGCTTGGGAACAAAGAGCCCAGTGCTGGTGGCTCTGACCCAACACCAGCATCTAAGCAGCCAGTCCTCTACTTCATTAGGCAGAGATTAATAGCCATCTATTTATGTCTCATCTGTGGCTGAGGGACACCGTGGCAGTCAGTCATCTGTGACCACAGTGTCTGACGAACAACAGCGCTGTTTAGGCCGCTCACCTGATTTATCACTTGGAGAGGTGGGAGGAGAAGGGGGGGTTACCGCAAATAGAAAAGGTACTTCTGGGAGCTGTTATTTATGGGTCTCACAGGGACTGACCCCATGACGTGGCGGCAGTTTCCAGTAAGTGGACCCTGTGACCAAGGAGACCTCCTCCCTAGGTGGCGGCCAGGGAGGCTGCGGTCAGAGGTGGCCCTGCTGCTGGCCGGGGTCAGGCTAACAGAGTCTGGCAGAGCTGGGTTCTTCCACCCCAACCACAGGCTGGCTGCTCGGGCCTTGCCTGACAGGATTTACCCTCTGCGGGTGCCCACTGACAAGATTCAGTCGGCACCCCGCCTTCCCACGCCCCACTGCGCGGCACGCCACGGGGCTGGTGAGCATCGTGAGATTAAAGACTTGTCTTGTTTGGCTGCATCCACTGGACACTGAGTAGGAAAATAGGAAATTTGTTGTGATAAATAGTAGAACTGATTCAGGGACCGGCCTGCCTGGCTCAGTGCCAGTCCTAGTCGGCTTCTGTGACAGGCTCCCAGCAGAGGGAGTTCTGTCCTGCCCGAGGCCGTTTCTCTTTCTCACTTTGTTCCACTTTTCTTTCAACATTTGAAAGAGCAAGTCAGAACCTGTGCCGCGCCACCCACCTTTTCCCAGAAAGTGAAAATGGAGGACATACCCTAACGGCAGTGTGGATTTCTTACTCCTTCCTCTGTAACCGGCAGGCTTCCCCAAAGTGAAAAGAAGGCTGATTTAGTAGCAGAGTGGGACTTGTTAATGTTTAGAAGCCGCTTCGTGTCCACGTTTGTCTTGGCCCTCACGCGCAGGTTGGTACCTGTCAGCAAGAGTTATCACAGGAGGCGTCCTGGGGAGCTAGTCAGCACACAGCACAAGGAGAGGCTGTGTCCGCAGGCTCAGGCGAAAACGCATTGGAACACCGTCTTTTTGTTTGATTACCTGGCTGTGGGTCTTATTTAATTTCTCACAAAAAAAGAAATCTATGAAAGCAGGGTTTTGCATGCACAGCAACACAGAGAGGCCCAAGAGCACCAGCCACAGCCAGCTGAAGGCAGTGCAGGGACTTCTTGCCTCCCGGGGTCATCAAGACGTCAGCTTCCCAATAACAGTAGCCCTCATCTTGGCACCAGCACATGGCCGCTCCAGACCCCAGTAGCCCAGGGGATACAGGAGAATTCAGTCAGGCTCTTTCCACCTGGGTGTTAGGTTAGGCTCTCAGCAGAGGAAGCTTGCTCTCTGGGGAACAGGAAACCTCTCTGGGAAGGCAGGCAGGCAGGCAAGCAGGCAGGCAGGCAGGCAGGCAGGCAGGCAGGCAGGCAGGCAGGCAGGCAGGCAGGCAGGCAGGCAGGCAGGCAGGCAGGCAGGCAGGCAGGCAGGCAGGCAGGCAGGGTTTGCTGTTTGGTTTTGCTTTTGAGGTAAAAAAAAAAAAAAAAAAAAAAAAAAAAAAAAAAAAAAAAAAAAAAAAAAACCAAAACCCACTCAGCTATCACGGTCACACCCCGATGTGAGAGCAATGAGTGTCAGCCACTGCTCTGGCTGAGGGGTGGATTGTGAAGGGGATTCTGAGCGTTTGCTCCGTGACTCTACTCTGCTTGACCAATTGTAAGGGGGCTCCTGGAGCCTCTTTCTCTAAATCGAGTTTTGAAATGAGCGGTACAGGTGTGGAAAGGAATGGGCCTGATTTCTGCCAAAGAAAAATCTGGTTCTTTTGTCTCAGGTACGGCATATTTAGAATTTGTCACCACACCTGATCTCTCTAGGAGGGGCCTCTCCATCACATACTTTAAAAAAAAAAATCACCACACACCACCTCAGTAGTAATTTTTGTAAAAGTTGTAGGCTTAGAAAATGAGTGTCCCAGGAGGTTCCTGACAGAGGGATTTTAATGAGTGACTTTAGGAATTGTGGGGTCTAGGTCAGATTGGTGGGGACCTGTTATCCCAGAGGGGGACCAGTGGCTTCCTGTGGTGGAAATAGAGCAACTCCCTTCCCACAGAGAGGGCAGGGTAAGGATCCTAGGTCCATGTTCCAGGCCAGAGCACAAAGCTGGGTGCCATGCTGGGCTGCTAGGACTTGGGAGCTCTGCTGCGAAGATTTTTCTGGAGTGAGACAGTGAGGTCTGAACAGTGTCTGGGACTGAGATGTCAAACGTACCTAATATCAGGGAAATAGTGCTTTGTCAACAAGTCCGAGTTGCTTAAACACATGTCTCCTCCCTTTAAATTTAGTGGCTTTCTCCTTTAATAAGAGGAGAGGAAAACGCTTTGAAAATAGTTCAAAGCAATATCTGTGGCTTGATTTTTCTATTTTTGTAAAGGTTCATTTCAGCACCACAGAGGCTGGCTGTATGCGTTATGAATGTGTCAGATTCACCGAGAACAGCAATTGTTATGCTGTGGTCTAGACCTGACGTATGTCAGGAGCCCAAGGATTATACCCAGTCTCTTGCTCCACCCGGAGCCTGGCCCTTTTAATCAGCAGTTTCTCCATGTAGCTCGTCCCAACCACACAGGAACATTCCCTTATCTGCGGCTTATCAGATAGTCATAAATATTGACCACGTACAAAATTTGTATAAAGCAGAGCTGGCTTGCTGGGAAATGAAGATGTTCTCTGTCAGCAAATGCGCTCATGCCAGTACGGAGGCACAGAGCTCACAGCGAACAAAGAAAATGAGGACATGGGGAAGGGGCTCCAGGGGCCAGTGGTGTTGGGAAACCTTTCTGTTCTGCACACAGGTCCCTGCTTAGAAACTATACAAAGACTACGGTGGGAGGGGAGGGGAGGCAGGGGAGGGAACCCAGATGGGAATGGGAACGAGAATGGGGTGGAGGGGTGGAGGGGTGGAGGGGTGGAGGGGTGGGTGGGGTGGAAGGGTGGGGTGGGGTGGGCCGGACGGGGACTTGGGGGTGGGGGGCGGGGAAGGGGGACACAGGGACTCGGACTGGATCCTGACAGGACAGACGGCTGGTAGAAGAGATTTCTCATGGTTTTCTTTGTAAATTAATTGTTCCGTTTGCTTCTTGATTATTGGAGTTCAGAGCTGTTTAATTAATAGAATCTTTAGAATCCTGAAGCACAATTCCATGCACCTGGACACCTAAGGTTTTCTTTTCACAGGAGACTCTGTGAGGTCTGGTCCCAGACTCTGGCTTCAAGCATTTTGCTCAAGGAGAATGCCTGCCACCTACTGGCGGAGTTCTGAACGTCTCCAGAAAGCTTGCATTTTGGTACCCTTGTCTGTCTTTTTGCTGGGTTGGCCTTGAGGGTGGCCTTTCCCTCCTACAGTCAACTTTCCAGAGTGGGCTGTGTGGAGATGGAGCACAAGGAATTCTCTTGGCCTCTACATCCAAGAGAGGAGATTTGAGAGGCCAAAGGGCTTGAGGGTATTCTTTATGACTGAGGGTTTTTTGTTTTTTGTTTTTTTTTTTTTAAAGGGGGCTATTAGAAACTATAGGACGTAAAAAAGGGATATTCTAAAAAGAAAAAAAAAATCGAGCTGACTGTCCACAGGTGGGCACTGGCAGTTTGTTGATTACCCAAAAGCCCAGATGCCTTAAAGAGCTATGAGCAGCCCAGGCAGGACTGCAGAGCGGCCTCTAGAGTTGAGTGTTGTTGGGAGACAGTTCAGAGGTCCACAGTGGGTTTTCACCCAACCTGGGAACCAACAAGAAAGGCGTACTGTGTTCCAAGAGGCAGAGAAGCCAGCTGCTGGCTACAGGGGATCTAAGCTGGCCTGACTCAACCTTTATCGGCTTTTCTAAGTCCCCAGATGGCTTCATGTCTCAGTTTCTATCTTAGTTAGGGTTTAACTGCTGTGAACAGACACCGTGACCAAGGCAAGTCTTTTATTTATTTATTTATTTATTTATTTATTTATTTTTAATTAACTTGAGTATTTCTTATTTACATTTGAATGTTATTCCCTTTTCCCGTTTCTGGGCCGACATCCCCCAACCCCTCCCCTCTCCTTCTTTTATGGGTGTTCCTCCCAATCCTCCCCCATTGCCGCCCTCCCCCAACAATCACGCTCACTGGGGGTTCAGTCTTAGCAGGACCCAGGGCTTCCCCTTCCACTGGTGATCTTACTAGGATATTCATTGCTACCTATGAGGTCAGAGTCCAGGGTCAGTCCATGTATAGTCTTTAGGTAGTGGCTTAATCCCTGGAAGCTCTGGTTGCTTGGCATTGTTGTTCATATGGGGTCTCGAGCCCCTTCAAGCTCTTCCAGTTCTTTCTCTGATTCCTTCAATGGGGGTCCTATTCTCAGTTCAGTGGTTTGCTGCTGGCATTTGCCTCTGTATTTGCTGTATTCTGGCTGTGTTTCTCAGGAGCGATCTACATCCGGCTCCTGTCGGCCTGCACTTCTTTGCTTCATCCATCTTGTCTAATTGGATGGCTGTATATGTATGGGCCACATGTGAGGCAGACTCTGAATGGGTGTTCCTTCTGTCTCTGTTTTAATCTTTTGCCTCCCTATTCCCTGCCAAGGGTATTCTTGTTCCCCTTTTAAAGAAGGAGTGAAGCATTCACATTTTGATCATCCGTCTTGAGTTTCATGTGTTCTAGGCATCTAGGGTAATTCAAGCATTTGGGCTAATAGCCACTTATCAGTGAGTGCATACCATGTGTGTTTTTCTGTGATTGGGTTAGCTCACTCAGGATAATATTTTCCAGTTCCAACCATTTGCCTATGAATTTCATAAAGGCATTGTTTTTGATAGCTGAGTAATATTCCATTGTGTAGATGTACCACATTTTCTGTATCCATTCCCCTGTTGAAGGGCATCTGGGTTCTTTCCAGCTTCTGGCTATTATAAATAAGGCTGCTATGAACATAGTGGAGCATGTGTCTTTTTTATATGTTGGGGCATCTTTTGGGTATATGCCCAAGAGAGGTATAGCTGGATCCTCAGGTAGTTCAATGTCCAATTTTCTGAGGAACCTCCAGACTGATTTCCAGAATGGTTGTACCTGTCTGCAATCCCACCAACAATGGAGGAGTGTTCCTCTTTCTCCGCATCCTCGCCAGCATTTGTTGTCACCTGAGTTTTTGATCTTAGCCATTCTCACTGGTGTGAGGTGAAATCTCAGGGTTGTTTTGAATTGCATTTCCCTTATGACTAAAGATGTTGAACATTTCTTTAGGTGTTTCTCAGCCATTCGGCATTCCTCAGCTATGAATTCTTTATTTAGTTCTGAACCCCATTTTTTAATAGGGTTATTTGTCTCCCTGCGGTCTAACTTCTTGAGTTCTTTGTATATATTGGATATAAGCCCTCTATCTGTTGTAGGATTGGTAAAGATCTTTTCCCAATCTGTTGGTTGCCGTTTTGTCCTAACCACAGTGTCCTTTGGACCAAGGCAAGTCTTATAAGGACAACACTTAATTGGGACTGGCTTACAAGTTCAGAGGTTCAGTCCATTATCATCAAGGTGGGAGTATGGCAGCCTCCAGGCAGGCATGGTGCAGGAGGAGCTGAGAGTTCTATATCATCATCTGAAGGCTGCGGGTAGAATACTAACCTCCAGGCAGCTAGGCTGAAGGTCTTATAGTCCACACCCACAGTGACACACTTACTCCAAGAGGGCCACACCTACTCCAAAAAGGCCACACCTCCTCCAACAAAGCCACACCTACTCCAAGAGGGCCACACCTACTGCAAGAGGGCCACACCTACTCCAACAAAGCCACACCTCCAAGCATATTCAAACTACCAGTTTCCCTTTGTGCAAACAGGAGTTCTGATTGACGAGAGATGGAGCAGGAAATGTGTCTGATGATCAATATTTGATCAATTACTCTGTTATAACTTCAGTGTAGTACCAAGGCTTTCCAAAAGGAAGCCATGGCTGCCTTGGTGGAGCTGGGCTCCTGTTGGGGAATCATTTTCCAGCGCATTGTTTCTTCAGGGCTGAGATGTGAGTCAGGTCATGTGACTTCATCCTGTTCTGTACTACACTGCTTGGCACTAGCCCTGTGAAATTTGCCTTTCAGTTTCCTGGTCAAAGGAAACCTCGTTTTTAGTGGTTTATATTTGGTGAGCCCATGCAATGTCCTGTCTCTACCTCCTCCTAGTCATGTCTGTGATGACCTCTGATGCATTAATTTAGTTACATCTTTTCCTGCCGTATGACTATTCTGGTCCATTATGACCGGAGGGTACCTTCTGCAGAGCCAGGCGTCTACCCTGCAGCTCTCTAGCCCCACCCCAGCCACTGCTGCCAAGTCAAGTGAAAGTTAGGTCCACTGCTTCTCCATCTATGGATGAATTTTCCCTCTAGTCAGAACTCAAGCTGCGAGCTTTGCTTATTCCACACATAGGAGTCGGGATAGCATCCCCCAGAGAGCCTGGGTGCTCTCTTGCCCTGATCTCAGTGTGACTCCTGAGGGTACACCACCAGGGTTGATTGGGACACATCTGTACAGTGGCATCCTGTGACAGTGACACAGGTCACCACACTGCCGAGCCAGAGCTCCTTAGATACGTTCACATCAGCAACGCTCACAGAGATTTTACCCACCGTCTGTGTCTGTGTTCTCACTGTGGGACAGTGGTTGGACTCACTTGCTTCTCTGCACCAGACTATTCTTGTCGCTATAACCCACCCATGGCTGCAGCAAGCCTCAAACTGGATTTCTTACAATAATGTGTCCAGAGTGGTGTCATCTACAACAGTTCCTACTTTCTTTGCCTCCTGACCCCATGTGAGTATATGTTCTGTTTTTAGTATTCAGACATTTGTAATTTATTCCTGTTTCTTTAAAACTCCACCTTTCTCTCTCCTTTGCCTCTTTTACTGGTCACATTCTCACTGAACACTGGAGCTTTGGAATACAAAGAAAGCAGTTGGATACGCTATTCTAGCATGGGCAGCCCGCGGAGAGAGCCTTCTCCTGGGAGAGCCTTCTCCTGGTGTCTTACACTGTATTGTGGATTATTTATTTATTGTGTCTCCTGCTGTCTCGGTCAGGGTTTCCTTACTGAGACAAAACACTATGACCAAAATGCCAATAGGGAGGAAAGGGTTTGTTTGGCTTACACCTCCACAGCACTGTTTATCATTGAAGGGAGTCAAGACAGGAACCCAAACAGGGCAGGAACCTGGAGGCAAGGGGAGATGCAGAACCCATGGAGGAGTGCTGCTTACTGGCTTGCTCCCTGTGGCTTGCTCATGCCGCTTTCTTAGAGAATCCAGGACCACCAGTCCAGAGATGGCACCACCCACATTGTGCTGGGCCCTCCCCATCAACCACTAATTAAGAAAAGCCCTACAGGCTGGCCTACAACTCAGTCTTACGGAGGCATTTTCCATTGAGGCCCCCTCCTCTCCAATGACTCCAGCTTCTGTCAAGTTGGTATAAACCTAGCCAGCGCATCTATCTTGACATACAGATGGTATTATGGCATGGTCTTTGAGGCTGATAACAACACAGTTATTCTCCTCTTAGTAGACTGTTGAGTTAAATACCAGGGGAAACAAAATAACACCTTGATACAAAATTTGGGATCAGAACTGTAAGTCTGAATCAAACTTCTTCCACGGGGACAGATTATCTGTCAGCATGTGGTAAGCTGGTGTGTTGTCTTTCGTTTGCCCTCAGAGGATCACATCAGAACCACCTGAGAAATTTGTAAATAAAATATCATTCTCCATTTAAAGACCAGATAGTTCAATCTAATGAATTTTAATAACAGCAAATCTCAGCCACTTGCCCCTTTGTGGTGCAGTTATGACCACCAGAGGGCGCCCGAGACTCGCATTTAGTTTTCGATCGGCTTCTCTTCAAATCCGACGTGGCCTTTCTGGTTAGTTTAGTTTTCGTTTGTTTTTGCCCTTAAGTGTGGGCCTTATACTTTAAAACACATACACTTCACAAAAGTTAATAACTAACTGTGCTAGTGTCGTGTACGTAGCTTTGAGGAACACATCCAGCCTCCCACAGGACTGGACAGGCTTCATGCGACTTCTGAGTGCACTCACAAGCCTGTGGCACACACAGCCTCCATGTCTCCTCTGGGTGTACCCTAGATACTGAGAATGAGCACCTGTGTGCATGTGTCTGCGTCTGTGAATGGTCTAGATAATGACTGACAATGTGCACACATGTGTGTTTGAGCACATATTCGACATGTGCTGCCTGTGTGTGTTCCAGACAATAGCCCACCCGCTGAAGAGAGAGGCTGGCTGGTGTAGCGCCCTTGTCCGCCCTGCCTGCCAGGCTCTGAGTCACGACCCTCTTCTGCTGTGCTGTTAATCAAATACATTGCCTCCTCTCTGCCCCCTAGGTGCTTCCTGGTCTATGACCAACAGCTCTATGGCCTGTGAGACACAGGTAGGTGGCGTTTCTCCTGTAGGTCTGAGTTTTCCTGCTCTGATGGGTACAGATAAGTCTCTGCTGTGGATACTCTCAACTCCCTGAAAATTCTGGAATTCCTGGCCTGTCCAACACAAGCTCATAGTCGGATGATGAACCAGCATCACAGAACGGCTGTCCCTGCTAGTAATGCCTGATGTTGAGTCCTAGATGGAAAACTGCAGCCATTTTGAAACCACAGCCTAGACCCTGAGTTTTAGAAAAGCCTTTCAGACCAGGACAGAAGCTGTGTCTACAAGTGTGGGGTTTGTGTTTGGCCTGATTTTTGGTTCTAGTACTCACGGAGGAAAACCACTTGGAGTTGTTTCAAAATCAATGTATTTAAACATAGATTAAAGTTGGACAATATGGCCACCCACAATATGAGGACAAGATCATCACAGGCTCTATAGATCATCACAAGGAAAACAGAAATTCACATTTCTATTAAAGTAAAGGCTGAACCTGGATAAAACCCTGAAGAAAAGCAGTGGTGACTATGGGAGTGAGTACACCGGGCCTGACAGGGTGCACGCATCTATGTGTACAGCACTGGAAACTACACCAGAGAGTGATTGGCTTTAGAATTCCTCTGGACCTAAACTGGATTGTATTAGAGTTTGAGTTCCTACTGCTTCCTGAAACACACCATAGTTGGCTTCTAAAGTGCACTGCAGGTGCTTTTCATTTAATTCTCGATATTATAATGATGCCACCCCCAGGAAATGGAGCCTCGGAAGAGAATGTGGGAGGAGAGGGAGCTAATGGGGGTGGGAACTGAACCTCTAAGGCTGGGTGAAATACTCTCTTAATGAAGCTACCTACACACACCATTTCACAGGAAAACACAATGTCCTAACCAATGACACCCAAGGACAAACTGGCACACCATGCATTTTGTGGAGGACACTTCATGCACAAACTGGCTCCGAGGCCATCAGAACCCGGATCCAAAATTTCTGGAAGTGCCAACCCACAGACCACAGAGTGCTGGTCTGCCTGTCTGCAAGCGCCAAGGGTCATGCTACAGAGATGGCCCTGAAGGAGCTGGTGTGGTAGCACACACCCAAGGCCAGCCTAGGCTACCTAACATAATGCTGTCCCCAAATAAAGTCATGAGGCAAGGAAAAAAGTCCTCCACAACCCTCCATGGTGACAGTAGCTGTAAGCACCCCAGGGTCACTCCCGGGAATTCTCAGTTTGCACGTTTACCAGCACACATGGTATCTCTCTCTCCCAACTTCTGCTCTGCCAACCAACTTGTATTTTCCATACCCAGAGTCCATTGTCCCTTTGAAGCCAGGCCATTTCGGGTTTGTCTAATACATTAGAGACCATTTTAATGCATAGTGGCAAAAGCCATCTTCCTTGACCAGTAACCCTCCATGTTGATGCATCAACTGCTTAACAGTTGTTTGCCCTTTGGTACACCGTGGCAAAGCCTTCCCACTCATCCCGTAGGACCGTCTCGATGTCTTCTAATGCCTGCCCCCCCATCCACGGGGCTTCTTCATAAGCCAGTGTCCCCAGAGCCTGTACCAACAGTGCCTTGCAAGGCACTGCCTTGGTAACTTTAGAGAAACAGACTTTTGCTGCGTGTCACCAATTTGGGGGAGAAGTAAGAAAATGACAACACGCCGTAGACCCCTCACACGCGTGCCGGACTTCTCTGAGCATTGCTTCCCTTCTTCCTGGACCGGCTGCTCCTGCAGTTCTGAGCGCCGAAGCTTGCTTCCGTGACCTGCCCGTGACCCTGTTCAGGACAGGAACGACAAACCCCACACCAGTCTGCTGCCTTGTTGGGAGCCAGAAGTTCATACCACCTGGACTCACATTTTTTAAAGATTCGAACTTCGCTTTTTCTGTCTGAGGATCAGCTAAGTCCTCCTCAGAGCCTCAGAGCTTAAGGCTCCCTCCCGGTGGATCCCCACCTTTGATGTCTGAGCAGTCAGAACATTTGGGCTCCTTTTCTCTGCAATAATCTGGTGCATTCCTTCCTAGTGAGGGGCTGTCTGCGAGCTCCCGGAGATCCTTCTGAAGGACGCAGATGCGCGTAGACTTTTATTAACGTTCTAGCTGAAGGGTTCACTCTCTCGCCAGGGGTAAACAAGCAAGAGCTACTGAACCAGAGTTCTGTGAGAGAATAGAGTGCTATTGTCAACCAGTGGCAACTAGAGAGGACTGGCCACACCATGGATGTGACGTTATTAGAAGAGCTGGCTGAGGTGGGGCGGACACAGGGTGGGGACCTGGGGTGTTCCCTGGAGGAAGCTGCAGAGTTGTAATTGGATACCAGCCTTGCCCATCCACAGCTAGAAAACATGGAGGATACTTGCACTGGAAATATGCTTGAATGACCAGCCCTATGACAAGGGACAGAGATGGGCACTCGAGCAGAGGAACCACAGGGCACCTTGCTTAGTTCCTGGTAAGAACTCCCCTCCGGAAAACCGACTCACCTCTAGAGGACATGAGAAAAATCAGTAACCCCGACGACCTGAGGACCCAGCGTCAGGGCTCTCTCCTTCCGTGTGATCCAAGTGAAGGTTTATATCCCTTGTTGGCCTGATTTTCTTGATATGATTTCACATGTCCATGTTTCCTGACACGATTTGGCTGGTTCATAGGTGGTAATAAATATTTTTTAAATAATAAAACTATAAATAAGTTTTTTGTATAAGTAAGTTGTTTGTCCATGTTTGTTTTCTGGTTTGTGCTGCACAGACATTGTTTACTTGAAATAACAAGTTAAGGTCATCCTGGCTCTGTGGTGGTTGCTTTCTTACTTTTTTTTTTTCTTTTTTCCTGTGTCTTCTATATTTTCAGGAATTTTTCCCCAAAAAATCTTCTTTTTTATTACCAATATTTTCTGTCTTTGGTATTTTCAGGAGGATTTTCCATAAATCTTCAATATTTTCTGCAATATTTTCTATGTCTTTTATATTTTAAGGATTATTTTTCAAAACAATCTTCAAATTTTTTTCTAAAATATTTTTGTGTCTTTTATGTTTTAAGAATTATGTTCCCCCAAATCTTCAATTTCTTTGAAATATTTTATTTTATTTTATTTTTATTTTATTTTTATTAACTTGAGTATTTCTTATATACATTTCGAGTGTTATTCCCTTTCCCGGTTTCCGGGCAAACATCCCCCCCCCCCCCTCCCCTTCCTTATGGGTGTTCCCCTCCCAACCCTCCCCCATTGCCGCCCTCCCCCAACAGTCTAGTTCACTGGGGGTTCAGTCTTAGCAGGACCCAGGGCTTCCCCTTCCACTGGTGCTCTTACTAGGATATTCATTGCTACCTATGAGGTCAGAGTCCAGGGTCAGTCCATGTATAGTCTTTTAGGTAGTGGCTTAGTCCCTGGAAGCTCTGGTTGCTTGGCATTGTTGTACATATGGGGTCTCGAGCCCTTCAAGCTCTTCCAGTTCTTTCTCTGATTCCTTCAACGGGGGTCCTATTCTCAGTTCAGTGGTTTGCTGCTGGCATTCGCCCTGTATTTGCTGTATTCTGGCTGTGTCTTTCAGGAGCGATCGATTGGATATTTCTTTATTTATATTTCAAATGTTATTCCCTTTCCTGGTTTCCTGTCCATAAGCCCCCTAACTCCTCCCTCTCCGCTTCTTCTATAAGGGTGTTCCCCTCCCCACCCACCCTCCCTTACTGCCCCCCCATCCCCTTGCACTGGGGGTCCAACCTTGGCAGGATCAAGGGCTTCTTCTTCCATTGGTGTCCAACAAGGCCATCCTCTGCTACATATACAGTTAGAGCCATGGGTCAGTTCACGTATAGTCTTTGGGTAGTGGTTTAATCCCTGGAAGCTCTGGTTGGTTGGCATTGTTGTTCTTATGGGGTTGCAAGCCCCTTCAGCTCTTTCAATCCTTTTTCTAATTCCTCCAATGGGGGTCCCGTTCTCAGGTCAGTTAGTTCAGTGGTTTACTGCTAGCATTCACCTCTGTATTTGACATGTTCTGGCTGTGTCTCTCAGGAGAGATCTATATCTGGTTCCTGTCAGCATGCATTTCTTGGCTTCATCCATCTTATCTAGTATTGGTGGCTGTATTATACATGGGCCACTTGCGGGACAGGATCTGAATGGCTGTTCCTTCAGTCTCTGCTCTAAACTTTGCCTCCATATCCCCTCCTATGGATATTTTTGTTCTCACTTTTAAGAAGGAGTGAAGCATTGGCATTTTAGTCATCCTTCTTCTTGAGCTTCATGTAGTCTGTGGATTACATCTTAGGTAATTCGAGCTTTTGGGCAAATATCCACTTATTGGTGAGTGCATACCATGTGTGTTTTTCTATGATTGGGTTACCTCACTCAGGATGATATTTTCTAGTTCAATCTATTTGCCTATGAATTTCATGAAGTCATTGTTTTTGATAGCTGAGTAGTACTCCATTGTGTAGATGTACCATATTTTCTGTATCCATTCCTCTGTTGAAGGGTGTCTGGGACCTTTCCAGCTTCTGGCTATTATAAATAAGGCTGCTATGAACATAGTGGAGCATGTGTCTTTGTTATATGTTGAGACATCTTTTGGGTATATGCCCAAGAGAGGAATAGCTGGGTCCTCAGGTAGTTCAATGTCCAATTTTCTGAGGAACCTCCAGACTGATTTTCAGAGTGGTTGTACCAGTTTGCAATCCCACCAACAATGGAGGAGTGTTCCTCTTTCTCCACATCCTCACCAGCATTTGCTGTCACCTAATTTTTGATCTTAGCCATTCTGACTGGTGTGAGGTGGAATCTCAAGGTTGTTTTGATTTGCATTTTCCCGATGACTAAGGATGAACATTTTTTAGGTGATTCTAAGCCATTCGATATTCCTCAGCTGAGAATGTTTTGTTTAGCTCTGTACCCCATTTTTAAACAGGATTGTTTGTCTCCCTGCGGTCTAACTTCTTGAGTTCTTTATATATTTTGGATATAAGCCCTCTATCAGATGTAGGATTGGTAAAGATCTTTTCCCAATCTGTTGGTTGCTGTTTTGTCCTAACAACAGTGTCCTTTGCCTTACAGAAGCTTTGCAGTTTTATGAGGTCCCATTTGTCGATTCGTGATCTTAGAGCATAAGCCATTGGTGTTTTGTTCAGGAAATTTTCCCCAGTGATCATGTGTTCAAGACTCTTCACCACTTTTTCTTCTATTAGTTTAAGTGTATCTGGTTTTATGTGGAGGTCCTTGATCCACTTGAACTTAAGCTTTGTACAGGGTGAGAAGAATGGGTCAATTTGCATTCTTTTACATGCTGACCTCCAGTTGAATGAGCACCATTTGCTGAAAATGCTATCTTTTTTCTATTGGATGGTTTTAGCTCCTATGTCAAAGATCAAGTGACCATAGGTGTGTGGGTTCATTTCTGGGTCTTCAATTCTATTCCACCGGTCTATCTGTCTGTCTCTGTACCAATACCATGCAGTTTTTTTTATGACTATTTCTCTGTAATACTACTTGAGGTCAGGGATGATGATTCCCCCAGAAGTTCTTTTATTGTTGAATATAATTTTTCCCTACCCTGGGTTTTTGTTATTTCAAATGAATTTGCAAATTGCTCTTTCTATCTCTATGAAGAACTGAGTTGGAATTTTGATGGGGATTGCATTGAATCTGTAGCTTGCTTTTGGCAAAAGGGCCACTTTTACTATATTAATCCTGCCAATCTATGAGCATGGGAGGTCTTTCCATCTTCTGAGATCTTTAATTTCTCTCTTCAGAGACTTGAAGTTCTTGTCATACAGATCTTTCACTTGCTTGGTTAAAGTTACACTGAGGTATTTTATATTATTTGGAACAATTGTGAAGGGTGTTATTTCCCTCATTTCTTTTTCAGCCTGTTTATCCTTTGAGTAGAGGAAGGCTACTGATTTGTTTGAGTTAATTTTATTCCCAGCCACTTTGCTGAAGTTGTTTATCAGGTTTAGTAGTTTTCTGGTGGAACTTTTGGGGTCACTTAAGTATACATTTAATATCATCTGTAAACAGTGATATTTTGACTTCTTCCTTTCTAATTTGTATCTGTTTGACCTCCTTTTGTTGTCTGATTGCTCTGGCTAGGACTTCAAGTATTATATTGAATAAATAGGAAGAGAGTGGGCAGCCTTGTCTAGTCCCTGATTTTAGTGGGATTGCTTCAAGTTTCTCTCCATTTAGTTTAATGTTAGCCACTGGTTTGCTGTAATTGTTTTTACTATGGTTAGGTATGGGCTTTGAATTCCTGATCTTTCCAGGGCTTTTACCATGAAGGGGTGTTGAATTTTGTCAAATGCTTTCTCAGCATCTAATGAGATGATCATGTGGTTTTTTTACTTTGAGTTTGTTTATATGGTGGATTATGTTGATGGATTTCCATATATTGAACCATCCCTGCATCCCTGGGATGAAGCCTACTTGATCATGACGGATGATTGTTTTGATGTGCTCTTGGATTCGGTTTGCAAGAATTTTACTGAGTATTTTTGTGTAGATATTCATGAGGGAAATTGGTCTGAAGTTCTCTTTCTTTGTTTGGTCTTTGTGTGATTTAGGTATAAGAGTAATTGTGAATTTGGTGGTGCTCTGTCTGTTTTTATTTTGTGAAATAGTTTGGATAGTATTGGTATGAGGTCTTCTATGAAGGTCTGATAGAATTCTGCACTAAACCCATCTGGCCCTGGGCTCTTTTTGGTTTGGAGACCTTTAATAATTGCTTCTATTTCTTTAGGAGTTATGGGGTTGTTTAGATTGTTTTCCTGTTCCTGATTTAACTTTGGTACCTGTTATTTGTCTAGAAAATTGACCATTTCCTCCAGACTTTCCAGTTTTGTTGAATATAGGCTTTTGTAGTAGGATCTGATGATTTTTAGAGTTTCTTCAGATTCTGTTGTTATGTCTCCCTTTTCATTTCTGATTTTGTTATTTTGGATACACACTCTGTGCCCTCTGGTTAGTCTGTCTAAGGGTTTATCTATCTTGTTGATTTTCTCAAAGAACCAGCTCCTGGTTTTATTGATTCTTTGTATAGTCCTTTTTGTTTCTACTTGGTTGATTTCAGCCCTGAGTTTGATTATTTCCTGCCTTCTATCCTCTTGGATGTATTTGCTCCTTTTTGTTCTAGAGCTTTTAGGTGTGCTGTCAAGCTGCTGATGTATGCTCTCTCCTGTTTCTTTTTACAGGCACTCAGAGCTAGGAGTTTTCCTCTAAGCACTGCTTTCATTGTGTCCCATAAGTTTGGGTATGTTGTACCTTCATTTTCATTAAATTCTAAGAAGTCTTTAATATCTTTATTTCTTCCTTGACCAAGTTATTGAGTAGAAGAGTTCAACTTCCATGTATATGTGGGCGTTCTGCCATTATTGTTGTTATTGAAGATCAGCCTTAATCCGTGGTGATCTGATAGGATGAATGGGATTATTTCTATCTTCCTGTATCTGACCAATTATATGGTCAATTTTGGAGAAGGTACCATGAGGTGCTGAGAAGAAGGTATATCCTTTTGTTTTGGATGGAAAGTTCTATAAATATCTGTTAGTCCATTTGGTTCATAACTTCTCTTCATCTGTCTACGTCTCTGTTTAATTTCTGTTTCCATGATCTGTCCATTGATGAGAGTGGGGTGTTGAAATCTCCTACTATTATTGTGTGATGTGCAATGTCTGATTTGAGCTTTAGTAAGGTTTCTTTTATGAATGTAGATGCCCTTGCATTTGGAGCATAGATATTTAGGATTGAAAGTTCATCTTGGTGGATTTTTCCTTTGATGAATATAAAGTGTCTTTCCTTATCTTTTTTGATGACTTTTCCTTGAAAGTCAATTTTATTCTATATTAGAATGGCTACTCTAGCATGCTTCTTAGGACTATTTGCTTGGAAAGTTGTTTTCCAGTCTTTTACTCTGAGGCAGTGTCTGTCTTTGTCCCTGAGGTGTATTTCCTGTATGCAACAAAATGCTGGGTCCTCTTTATATATCCAGTCTGTTAGTCTATGTCTTTTTTATTGGGGAATTGAGTCCATTTGTGTTGAGAGATATTAAGGAATAGTGATTGTTGCTTCCTGTTATTTTTTGTTGTTAGAGGTGGAATTATGTTTGTGTGTCTCTCTTCTTTTTGTTTCCTTGCAAGGAGATTACTTTCTTGCTCTTTCTATGATGCAGTTTCCCTCCTTGTGTTGGAGTTTTCCATCTATTATCCTTTGTAGGGCTGGATTTGTAGAAAGATATTGTGTAAATCTGGTTTTGTCATGGAATATCTTGGCTTCTCCCTCTATGTTAATTGAGAATTTTTCTGGATGCAGTAACCTCGGCTGGTATTTGTGTTCTCTTAGGGTTTGTATGACATCTGCCCAGGATCTTCTGGCTTTCATAGACTCTTGTGAGAAGTCTGGTGTAATTTTTATAGATCTGCCTTTATATGTCACTTGACCTTTTTCCCTTACTGCTTTTAATATTCTTTCTTTGTTTTGTGCATTTGGTGTTTTGACTATTATGTAACGAGAGGAATTTCTTTTCTGGTCCAATCTATTTAGAGTTCTGTAGGCGTCTTGTATGTTTATGGGCATCTCTTTCTTTAGGTTAGGGAAGTTTTCTTCTATAATTTTGTTGAAGATATTTACTGGTCCTTTGAGCTGGGAGTCTTCACTCTCTTCTAGATCTATTATCCTTAGGTTTGATCTTCTCATTGAGCCCTAGATTTCCTGTATGTTTGGGGCTAGGATCTTTTTGCATTTTACATTATTTTTCATGGTTGTGTTGATGTTTTCTATGGTATCTTCTGCCCCTGAGATTCTCTCTTCTGTCTCTTCTCTTGGTGATGCTTGCATCTATGACTCCTGATCTCTTGCCTAGGTTTTCTATCTCCAGGGTTGTCTCCCTTTGTGCTTTCGTTATTGTTTCTATTTCCGTTTTTAAATCCTGGATGGTTTTGTTTAATTCCTTCTCCTGCTTTGTTGTGTTTTCCTGTAATTCTTTAAGGGATTTTTGTGTTTCCTCTTTAAGGGCTTCTACTTGTTTACTTGTGTTGTCCTGTATTTCTTTAAGGGAGTTATGTTCTTCTTAAAGTCCTCTTTCATCATCATGAGATGTGATTTTAAATCCAAATCTTGCTTTTCTGGTGAGTTTGGGTGTCCAGTATTTGCTTTGGTGGGAGACTTGGGCGCTGATGATGCCAAGTAGTCTTGGTTTCTGTTGGTTAGGTTCCTGTGCTTGCCTCTTGCCATCAGGTTGTCTCTGGTGTTAGCTTGTCTTGCTGTTTCTGACAGTGACTTGACTGTAGGCCTGTGGGTCAGCACTCCTCTAGACCTGTTTTCCTCAGCAGGTTCTGGGAACACAGTGCTCTGCTCTCGGGTGTGTAGGTGCTCCTGGTGACTGTCTTTCAGCTCTTGGCTCAGGCAGGAACTGGAAGGGTCCTGCCCCTGACTGTTCCTAGGTCCCTGCACCCAGGGCTCACAGATGGCACTAGGCGATTCCCTCTTGGGTCAGAAATGTGGGCAGAGGGTAGTCTCCTCTGATTTCTCAGGAGTGTCTGCACTTCTGAGGGTCCAGCTCTCTTCCCCACAGAATTCAGGTGCAGGGAGCTGTTTGACTGGTTCAATTCAGTTCTAGGTGCAGACCAGAACTGCAGGTACCTGCTGCTGACTGCTCCCATATTCCTGTGTCCAGAGGCACTATGCAGTTTCCTCTTGGGCCAGGGATGTGGGCAAAGGTATTCAAAAGTGGCAGTCTGTCTTGATGTCTCAGGATGGTCTGCACTTCTGGGTATTCAACTCTCTCCCCTATGGGATTTGGGAGCAGGGAGCTCTGGTGATTGCTTTCAAAATGGACACAGCTCCTGCTATAAAATGGAGTCACTCTGGGCAAGGCACAGCCTAACACTGTAATGGTCCTAGCAGAGATGAGACATTCTATAGAGATGCCTTTGCTCCTCCTTTGGGCCATTGAAACACTGGACTCCAAGTGATTTGAATTTCCCTTTGAATTTTATGAGAAGGAAAAGGCTGAAGCCAGAGAAGGAGCTTGCCTCCCAAGAAAAGATTTCACACTGTCCTGATAAGTTGGACCACTTTGCAAGAATGACTGAGTCAATGGTGGGCCAAGGATGAGCTGGGCCAAGAATGGGTCTTGCCCTCCATTTAAACCTGTAAGAACCCCAAAGATGGACCTACGTGGGGGGTCCCTGGGCCTCTCTGTTGTTCTTGTCAGTATGGTCACATTGAATGAACTACCCATTTTCCTTCTCACAGTTACTTTGTCTCCTTAATTGACTTTCTGAGGACAAAGGCAGATGATTGCACCTGGTCTGTTCGATGCACAGCTTTGGAAGACTCAAGTCATCTGCAGATCCAAATCTGGAAGGCAGTGACCTCTGCAGTGCTTGGCTATAAAATTTCACTGTAGACAAAGAACAGTCTCCAACACGTTTCTCGCAGACATAGATTCCTAGAAGAACTAAGAGGGTCAAAGGGGAGGAAGCCAAAACCTAAGAAGCAGATGGGGTCAAAACCTTGAGAGAAGGAGAGGTTAAAGCATGAAGACGCAGACATGGCCATTCGGATCTCTCTGTTTGTTGTACCATCTGGGACAAGGAGAAGGCAGAACGTGCTACCAGAGCACAGCCTTAGCAGGTGGCACCATTCTAAAGAAGTTAAATGTGCCTGGCAGGGAAATGGATGTGCTTCTTTCCCGAGAATCCATTACAATACAAATGGATTGTATTGTTACCGTGAACACCATCCATCATAAAGAGATAACCCCTACTGTTTGATGGTTCATTGCTGTCAAAGGCGCTATACCTCAGGAGGGCTGAGTAAGGTACACAGGATGCAGAGTGCCACCTGCCAAGAAAACACTTAGCACTACCCACCATACAAACCACAGTCCAGTCACGCATGAGAAAACCTGTAGCGGGCACAATGTAAACAGGGGACTGAGGGGGCCCAGCCAAGGGAACTGACTACAAATATCCATGTTACTTTTTATTGTTTATTGGATTTGACTAAAATTTAATATAAGCCTCAGGGAAAGTTGCGACCACCTTTCACCAGCCTCCTAAGGTTTGAAGAAACAATAAATGTCAAGAGGCACTTTCTTTCCATTGTCTGTGCTCAGAGGTGGAAAATGTGATGAGGTAACCACAGAGATACCAGGTAGAAAGAAACCACTAAAAATTGCCCATTTGCCCAGAGGAAGCGGGGCGATACTAAAGGCTTGTATAGGCCAATTCTGTCCAATAATATTACGCCCAAGTATCATGGAGTGTTGACTGATCAATTTTATTACTTATTTATTTAGTCACATAAAAAATGTATCTAATGAGTGCACACTGCCCCACGAATTCAAAGATTTGGGCACTGGGGTTAATATTCATATTGCTGACCAAAATAAAGGAAAGAGGTTCTCTGAAAAGTATGCTATTTCTTTGGAAATGAGCAGGGGAATCAGGAGGCAAGCGTGTGGAAGAGAACTTTCCAGAGGTGGTCCTGAGTGAACTACCCCTCGGCAGTCCTGTGTGGCTACATAGCAGTGACAAGGTGGCCTCTGTTCAGGGAGCAGATGCCTGGCACATGGAAATGTCACATGGTTATTCTTGTCACCCAGCAGGAGCCAAGATACCCTCTATCTTTATCTATTTAGCTTGGCTGTGTGTTAGGGGCTCCACTTGGTTTTGACAAGTTCCACACTATGTAGTCATTAACAGGGGTGAGACACCAGGCTTTAGAAACGTCCCCTGGGAGGAGAAGAAAGAAGAGAATCAACAAGACGGCCAAAGGGGTGGAAGCTGGGATCCTGCTCCCTTGAAGCTGGCAGAACAAACGTCCAGGAACATGCAGAATACGGCACAAAGATGGCTCTGAAAGCTTAGTCTCACGCTTGGGAAAAGCAACATAGTAAAGCGTCATTTCCCAATTCAGCGAAAAGTCATTTCTTGATGAAGCCACACTAGTGGATTGTCCACCTAAGTGTCTACTCTGGGTGTCGAAGAAGGGAAACTCCAAGGCCACGGGACTGGCACTCTAGGTGGAGAGAGCAGGAGCCTTCCTAAAGTGCTGTTGTGGACCACGTGACCTGCCTGTCTCTTATGACCCCGCTCCCCGGCCCCGCCTCGTTAGAGCAGGAATTCACTGTACACTGTGGTTGTTAGATCGTGAGTTGAAGTGAAGGTGGCTGTAGACACACCGCCATTGGGTGAGAGAGGACAGTTTGGACCCACAGGGCTTGTTCCTGAGCCACAGGACTCGTGTGCCTCAGAGGTGACCAAATGACAATCTTTCACCCAACTCCTACAGCCTGGTAGAGACGGTAGATATGGTATGAACGTGAAATGCACCCCCGACAGGCTCATGTGCTTACACACTTGGTCCCCAGCTGGTGGCTCTGATTTGGAAGGTTGTGGAACATTTAAAAGGTGCCGACCTGTTAGCGGAAACACGCCACTGGTAGTGAGCCTGGAGGTTTTACAGCCTGGCCTCACTTCTTGTCCACTCTCTGCTTCCTGACTTCAGATAATGTGACAGACGTCCTTACGATCCTGACACTGGGCCGTCCCAGCCACAGTGGACCGTGAGTCAAAATAAGCCCTCCAAATGGCTTAGTCGGGTGTCTGGTGATAGCAGTAAGAAAAAATAGCTAATAGAAGAGAATTGGTGCCACACCCGCGGATCCCGGCCCGCAGCAGCTCTCTGCTCCCAGAACCC
>NC_046155.1:183976639-183983616 GCF_011064425.1 Rattus rattus
AAAAAAACACTGACCAAAAGCAACTGCAGGGGCAGTAAAGGATTTATTTTGTCCTAATGGGTTACATCATGAGTGAGAGATGTCAGGGCAAGGACTCATGCAGTAATTGGAAGCAGAAACCACAGAGGAATGCTGCTTGCTGACTTGCTAAAAGGCTTATATTTAGTTAGCTTTTTCAGGACATTGGAGCCCAGGGAATGGTGCTGCCTATAGTGGGCTGGGCTCTCCTTTATCAATTAACAATATACCCCCTCCCCAACAGATGTGCCCACAGGCCAATCTGATCTTGTTTATCCCTCAACCTTATTGAGTACGAACCTGAAAGGAGGATTACTAAGTACTTTACCTCCAATTTCATTTTGTCTTTATTCTAGTATTTCATTTACAACTATCTCCTTGACAGTTGGTTGATGTCTTACTGAACTCTCCATATTCAGAGTTGTTCTACACACTGAACTCTCCCAACATGTTTAGAATTATTCTACACCCCCTCTTTCCACCATCCCTCATATATCAGATCCTCCTCCTGATAATATTTAGGACATCCTGGAACCTTTCACTTCCTCCTCCTCCTCCTCCTCCTCCTCCTCCTCCTCCTCCTCCTCCTCTACTCCTACTCCTACTGCCCCAGGTATTTGGCAATCAATTTAAATCTTAGCATCTTCTTTAGCTTTATGTACTTTACTACTTACAGATGATTAATATCTATTTTGATACAAATTCTTCTCAGGCATAATTATGAATACTTCTAATCTTTCATTTTTTAACATCAGTCATTCCCATACTCCTACATTCACTTAAAATTCTTTTGAACTCTCCCCACCTTATCAAATTCCTTGACAGTCTACAGTTTCTTCTGTTGGTGGTCCCAGCAGTACTGTTTGAGAACCTGGTTCTCAATTTTTCCTGGCCTCTCTCATAGCATTTTTTGCCTTTGGTACAAACTGATTGATATATGTGAAACTCCCAGGATGAAGCTCCACTTAATGGGCAGGGGTAGACTAAGGAATTCTCCATTTCCTTCAGGATGTAAGGCAGGGTAATATACATGATTTTATGTAAATCATACCCAGATACCTGGCCCATGCCTCTCATCCAAATAATGTAAGTTCTTTTCTTACTCCAATGTCCAATATAAGTTTTGATACATCTTGCATATTTTCAAAGTACAGGCAGTGAGTGACATCCGTTTGGCTATGTTAGTACCCTGTTGTACTTTCTTATGCATAAGCATCCTTGATCTCAGAGCCCTCATTGGTCAGATAATTACTGAGAACCCTACCATAATTGCCAGCAGGAAATTAGATACTGTTCTTGAACAAAGAGCTTGTTGAACAAGTTGAGCCTTTGGTATATGAAGGTTGCTGGGATGGGTGAGTTCAGTCTCTAATGGGAGGGAGAGCTTGATTCAAAATTCCTCTGTTTGATGGGTGGTTTTAAGCAGCTTTAAAACCTTTATCATAATCCTACAACTGTAAAATGTGGATTACTATAATTCCTTTTTCATAAAGTCGACAGGGAATTGAATCAAGCCATCCACGTGTTAGGTAGCACTTGGAACATCACATTCAGGATGGAAGTTCGTTATCATGGAGAGAATGATCAAGTGAGCTTTCTGAAATGATCTCCACACTCCACTGGTTGAGCTCAAGGGAGATGAACTTGTAGGGAGACCACCGTCTTTCTGGGAAGCTGCTACTCACCTCTGACTGGCACCTAGTTTGTGTAGTAGACTTTTGAAAATCTGCCCACGGGTTCTATGATTTTTCTCAAAACAACCTCAAACCATGATTTCTCAGAGCTGTGTCTTGACATGTTTTCCATACCGTATGACCAGAAGAATAACAAAGAAGCTCCCTCCCACTCATGTTAAATTTGGCAATGGTGTGCAAAAGCTTATGTATTCACATTGGATGATGAGTTTTGATTCTTTTTCAATCCAGAAATGTGCAATTTGACTCTGGCTATGATGACTGGCAATAGCAGTGATCACCACTTCAGGTAACCACAATGGTAAAAGTCAGAGTATTATAGAAGCAGGGTTCTTGGCAGCTCTGATGCATTAAGTACAGTTTTGATTTGTGATGTTTAATATGTGACAGGTTTATCACGATGTAAGTCTGCCATGTCATAGGGTATCTGCATAGCCCTTTACTAATGAATTAAAATGTCAGTTCTCTCTTGACTTGCTGTCTGCGGGATCTAAATGTACACCTAATGTAAATCCACAGAGGATTTAAAGCTGTATTTAACACTCTGCAAATATATGCTGATTCTTACAGAAATAAATCCAGATTTCATTTTTATTTGGCATTTAAAACTATTTAGGC
Source organism: Rattus rattus (assembly GCF_011064425.1). NCBI lineage: Eukaryota > Metazoa > Chordata > Mammalia > Rodentia > Muridae > Rattus > Rattus rattus. The sequence continues at coordinate 183,978,970 of NC_046155.1, forward strand.
ACAACTCCTGGATGCTTCAAATTCTAATGAACTCTTGTTAATTTTATGGACAATTTTGGTAAGGGTTTCTAATAAAAAGGAAGGTGAATGTAGCTGGAGTATGTAGGTGTTACCTTAATACATTTATCGGTAAGATATATAGTTCAGCAGTTACGGGCATTGGTGGCTCTCCCAGAACACCCAGGTTCACTCCCCAGTTCCCACATGGCAGCTTTTAGCTGTCTGTAACTTTAGTTCTAGGGAATCTCGCACCCTCACCTAGGCATATATTCAGGCAAAAGTCCAATGCATATAAAATAAGAACAAATAAAGCATTTTAGGGACTGGAGAGATGGCTCAGTGGTTAAGAGCTCTGGCTACACTACCAGAGGACAGGTTCTATTCCCAGGACCCATATAGTGGCCTACAACCACTTGTAAATCCAGTCCCAGGAGCTACAACCCCTTCTTTTGACTTCCGCATGGACCAGACATGCATGTGGGGCACTCATACACAAGATCAAATTTAAAAAGTTAAAAAAGAGAGACTGAAATGACGTGAAATAAATAAGAATGGCATGTTATTTGTGGGCCAAGAAGATGGCTCAGTGAGTTAAAGCACTTACTGCTTAAGCCCAAGGATCAGAGTTCAAGCCCCACCATCCACAGAAATTCAGCAGAAATCCAGTCACTGTCTGGCATTGGAGATCGCAGGACTCCTAGGTGAGATGGGAGGGAAGGACAAAATAATTACCCAGAAGCTCATGGACACCCTGGCCTGGAGGGCACATAGTGAAGAGATCCTGCCTCAACTGGAAGGAGAGAATTCACTCAAGTTGTGCATTGGTGTCCACATGTTCACTGTGCGTGTGTGTAAAAAGTAATAGCGTATCAAATAGTTTGAAAAGTGTTTTTGGCCTTCTCTAGTGAGGCCATTGGGCAAGATAGGTTACAACTGGCTTTTATTCGAGGTGTGCGTGTTAAACACCTCAGATTTCATTGATCCTTGCGAATTCGCTTTGACGTCCATGACTTCAAGTGTGATGAGTGTGCTAAGTGCTCATTTGTTGCCCCATTCTGTTCAGCGTGCTTGCGGTAGGAAATGTCTGCGGTAGGCTCAGACACTTGAACAGTTGGTGGCGCTGTTTGGGGAGAGATGCAGCCTTGTTGGAGGAAGTATGTCACTGGGGGAGGGCTTTGGGACCTTGTAGCCCTGCCCACCTCCATTTGCGTGCTCTCTCAGCATCTTCCTCTAGCTGTCAGCTGCCATGTTCAACCTCCCTCACTACCATGCCATTCCTCTCTCTCTCTCTCTCTCTCTCTCTCTCTCTCTCTCTCTCTCTCTCTCTCTCTCTCTCTCTCTCTCTCTCCCCCCTCCGTCCCTCGCCCTGTCCCCATTTTTCCTGCTCCTCCCTTCCCCTAGCCCTCTCCTTCCCTTTTCTCTCTCCTCCCTCTCCCCTCCTCCTTTCCTCTCCTCTCCCCCTCCTTTCCCCATCTCCCTTTTCTCCCTTCCTTCTCCTCCTTTCTCCCATTCCTCTTGTCCCTCCTTTCCCCTCTCCTTCTTCTTCCCCTGCTTTCTCCCATCCCCTCTCCTTCCCCTACCTTCCTCCTCCCTTCCCCCTCCTCCTCCTTCTCTCCATCTCTTTCCTCCCTTCATCTCCCCCTTTCTTCTTTTCCTTTACTTCCCAACCCCTTCCTTTCTCTTACCCCTTTCCCTCCCTCTTCTCACCCATGCTGTAATTGTAAGTCCATAAACTCTTCTATAAGTTGCTTCTGATCATGATATTTTAGGACAGAAAAAAAAAAGGAAAAAAAAAGGTGATTAACACAGTGCTCATTTCCTTTATAGAGAGAGCCCAATCTGTCCCCTGCTGGCACCTGGGCTGCACAGGCAGCTCAGTGGAGGGATTTAGTGTCTTTGCTCGATCCCTCTCTGGGTGTACTCACTGAGCTCCGCTCTGTGCCCTAGGATGTGGCAGGCACAGTCGGCTGATGAGTCAGGTGTGCTTCATTGGCTGCCAAGCCTAAGCCCATCTGTGGATTCAGACAAACAATTAAAAGCCAGTGTGGAGCTATGATGGCAGGACACAGAGTCAGCTTGGTTTGTGGGGCAGAGTTGCAGAGGAACCAGTTCCTTAAGTGGCACACTTAAAACCTGAGCAGTATCCTGAGCCTTGCTCTTCCCAGGAACGTGGCCCTGGGTGAAGTAAGCCACCCTCACCCACGTGCTTGCAGGAGACCTCGGTTAAAGGCAGAGGTTCCTCAAGGAAAGAAAATAAAATGGGAAGATGTGGAAAGATGGGATTTGAAGAGGGGAAAAGGATGGGAGAGGATAATGTGCATTCAGGAGTGGGGGGGATATCGATCCACGAACACCTTATATGCATGAAACTGTTAAGGAATAAATAAAATTTTAAACCAGAAAAGTGTTGTGAGTAATGGAGTAAAAGAGTAATGAAAAAAAGACACCTCAAATATATCACTGTCTTTTAATACACATATATGCACATGCATACACACATGTACACACATGTACATACATGTGCACACATGTACATCTGTGCACACATGTACACACCGTACAGACATACACATGCACACATATGTGCACATACAATGCACAGATACAGACACATGTACACATATACACATGTACACACATGAACATACACACACACACTCTTCTCTCTCTCATTCACTCTCACACACATTTGTATTTATTTGAAATAACTGGATTTGCTCTGAAAAAGAATCAAATTGTTGATTTGACCTCCATCTCTTGGTGTCTATGTGGATAAGCCCACATGGGGGGTGTGGTGGGAGGGTCCAGTGAAGGAGGTGACCTTCTGTGAGTCTGTGTGTGTGGCTTCATGTTGGGTAGCTGACAAGAGACAGACAGCAGATGTGTGAAGATGGTTACTGTATGCTGTTGCTGTGACAAACTACCCAACAGAGATAACATTTGAAATGTAAACACATAAAATATTCAATAAAAGAAAAAGAAAATATAATAGTTCTTAGAAACTAATTTAAATAGAATCAACAGTGAACAATTTTGTTAAGGTTTTCTAGTAAACCTAGAAATAGTTAAGTTTTGATACCATAATAGAAATGTTTTTAAAATACAGGTGTCTTAAACATGAGTGTACTTTTTTCTCAATTTCTGAAAATAAAATGTTAAAAAAAGAGAAATAGCTTAGGAAAGGAATGATTATTTTGGCTCATGGGTTTGAAGGACTTTAGTCTGTTGCTGCAGGAAGGCATGATGGCGGACAGCCTGCCGCTGTGGTGGTGTCTGACTGGGAGACAGAGCCCGGCTGGGTATAACTTTCAAAGACCCCCTCCCCCACCAGTGGCCTTTTCCCAGCCAGGCTCCACCTTGAAACTGTGTCACAAACTGAGACTACACATTCAAAAATACAAGCTGGTGGGAGACAGTTGAGATTCAAACCGCAGGGCAGACAATTTGGCTGGTAATGCCAGTTCCTGAGGGTCAGGGAGCCAGTCCTGGATGGATGGATGCTGGGTGCACAGACAGGCCTAAAGTCCCCCAAAAGAGATCTGGTCTGAGGTGGCTGCCAAAATGCCCTGAGGGGAAAGGTGTCAAAAAAAAGTTCCTCAGTATTAGAGTCCTCTCCGGCTACTGATTGCTTTAATTAGGTGTGTTTGTCTTTCTCTTGAGTGCCTCGATATGGATCATTGCTTGTTTTCATAATAGAACAAATCTAGGCTTTTTGAGTGATAATGATAAAAAGAAAACAGCTGCCACGATGGAGAATAGATGAGAGAAGGAAACAGTCAAGGCAAAAGAATCCCGAAGGAAGGAAAAGTCCTCTTGTGGCACGAGCCGTGTGTTCCTCAGGAACCAGGTTGGCCTGGCAGTTATGGCTTGTGAGTGTTCTCCTTAGCCTGTCCTATACGTCGCACAGTCTAAGCTATATATTCCTCCAAAGGACTTTTACTTACTCTTTTTGCTTGTGATGATGATGAAGTGCAAGGTCTCCATTTCTGGGCAGTTGCTAGGTCACCGAATGATGCTCCCAGACCTAGCTCTTTATTCTTGGTGGGAAAGAAAACTGTGTGCTTTCCAGGCCCCCACTTGACTATTGCATCTTGCTTGTGTCCCGTCATAATTCTAGTGTTATCACAAGGCCATAGCTTCCCGTCTCTGTAGTAAAATTATTGGATCTTTCACGCATGTAATTGAATTGGTTCTCCAAAATTAACTCTACTTCAGTACAGTTTTCTCATAAATTATTTTCAAAGGATCAAATGGGGCTTATGAAGGAGTTGGGGGAAAACACTCCTTTAACATCAAGCATTACAGACTTATTAAGGGGAAATGGCAGCTTTTTTTTTGCTTTTTCATCTAATGTCAGTTGAAGACTTAAAAGTACTTGTGGCTGGTGTTTGGTTAGGAAGGATTTGTTTGACCGATGATGACAAATGTACTTATTAGAATCCTTTTTTCCTAATCGCTTTATTGATTAGACACTTCAACTTCTCTTTGAGTGTTGTCAGAAAAAGCCCTGCATTGGCCATAATCCTGTGCCTCTGCTCGCATTCTTGCTAAGGGATGGAGTCAATGACACAGATCTGATGAACTTTATGGATTGGACATATTGGTTCAAGAATTTCCGGCAACAGCTCTCTGCTCCCAGGGCAGCAG
>NC_046155.1:184289239-184296776 GCF_011064425.1 Rattus rattus
TTTGCAGGCGTGTCTGCCTCTCTGAAGGTTTAGCTCTCCCTCCCACGGGATTTGGGTGCAGAGAACTGTTTATCCAGTCTGTTTCCTTCAGGTTCCGGCGGTGTCTCAGGCAGGGCTCCTGCCTCTCCTGGGCCCTCTTCCATGGGAGCCCAGAGGCCTTATACAGTTTCCTCTTGGGCCAGGGATGTGGGCAGGGGTGGGCAGTGTTGGTGGTCTCTTCCGCTCTGCAGCCTCAGGAGTGCCCACCTGACCAGGCGGTGAGGTCTCTCTCCCACGGGTTTTGGGAGCAGAGCAGGATCCTATTTTCAAATGGAAAATCCTAAGCCAACATCTAAACTAACTTGACAATAAAAAGAATAATATTTTAGCTTTGAAAGTGGAAAAACCAACACAGTATAATTCATACTAGGGTAGCTTCACTTTCTCCTTTCCGTCCACATACAGTCCTCTTCAGAATGAGATTTGACACTAGCCCCCTTGGTCCTTTTTGGATGCAGTGGTGATTTGAATGAGAATGGCTTCCATAGGTTTATGTGTTTAAATGCTTAGTCATCAGAGAGTGGAACTGTTTGAGAAGAATTGGAAGGCGTGGCCTTTGCAGAGGAGGTTGTCACTGAGGTGAGTTTTGAAGTTTCAAAAGTCCATGCCAGGCCCAGTTTTCTTCTGCCCACTGCCTGTGAATCAGGATGTAAAGCTCTCAGCAGCTACTGTAGCACTATACCTGTCTGTTTCCTACCATGATGATCATGAACTAAAACTGCACTCAAGCCCCAGTTAAATGCTTTCTTTTATAAGAGTTGCCTTGGTCATAGTATCTCTTCATAGCAGTAGAACAATGACTCCTACAGATGTTGAATTGGTCCTTGGTTTTTACATTCAGATTCACAGTAGTTTTGTCTACTACTCTTATCTTTCCAAAGAAGAGATACAGATGTCTATTGAGCATTCTAAAACACCAATATGTATATCAGTTGTTAATAGATCAGTGATGGGGACATCTATCATCATCTTAGTCTGCATAAAAAAGTAACAACTTCAGAATAATTTTTATGATTGGCATGTTATTATTGGCAAGCATAAAAATCAAATATATAAACAGGTCTTTATATAGTATTCTTCTTCTTCTTCTTCTTCTTCTTCTTCTCCTTCTCCTTCTCCTTCTCCTGGTATAATTCCTGATAAATTATTGTTCTGACTCATATTCACTGTTTTGTTGCTGTTTTTATATTACCAAAGTATATGCTACTAACCATATAAGGAGAAATGGCCATGTATACAACAACATGGAGAATACTTGCACTTCAATTAAAACCAGATTTCTGAATGTCTTTTATGCATCTGGTTCCCAGTCACATAAGGATAAATGGCAGCCCCCCTCTCTGTATCAGTGTAAGCATGTCTATTCTTAGACTATAAAATATGTGCCTTAGGTGTCAGAGACAGGCTTTCTGGCTTGTCACAGCTGCAGCCTGGTGGGTTTATTTTGTGTGGTCTGTGAGCATAGCATTCCTGCCTTCCTTCCCAGCTGTGCTTTGCTTTGAGGAAGGGGGCTCACACAGACTAATCAATCCTCCTTGTGCTCCTTGTGGTCAACTAGAAGAATTAGAAAGAGGCAGACCCAGGGGAGAGGTTCAGAGACCAGTTCATTCTCACTGAGTAAAGGAGGAGCACAGAAAGGAGACCAAGCCATGGTTCTTAGGTTGCATACCAATTAGGAGGAGGAGGAGGAGGAGGAGGAGGAGGAGGAGGAGGAGGAGGAGGAGGAGGAGGAGAGGAGTAGAAGGAGGAGGAGAAGGAGGAGAAGGAGGAGGAGAAGGAGGAGGAGAAGGAGAGGAGAAGGAGAAGGAGGAGGAGGAGGAGGAGGAGAAGGAGAGGAGAAGGAGAAGGAGAAGGAGAAGGAGAAGGAGAAGGAGAAGAAGAAGAAGAAGAAGAAGAAGAAGAAGAAGAAGAAGAAGAAGAAGAAGAAGAAGAAGAAGAAGAAGAAGAAGAAGAAGAAGAAGAAGAAGAAAGGCAGAGGCCATGTAATGAGCTGATTGTTCCTTAAGAGCTTCTATACCATACTGATAACTGCATTTGGGTCAAAAGTCAATAATTTGGGGAGAATTTGTTTTTTAAATTGTTGGGTAGAAGCTAGCCTGAGGAAAAGCATCTCAAAATTGATGTTCATGTTTATTCACTGATATTAACAACTTAGTTGCCTGATGATGGACCCATAGATGGTCCAGTTGAGGAAAAGTATTTTCTCCAGTTTTGTTTTTGAAGAGTATAAACATTTCTATTTATAGAGTATACTTTAATTTAAATAAGAACAATATTCTTCTTAAAGACCACTGTTGTTAAAAATCAATGCAAAATAAATATATAGTTATAAAATAGATATAAATAGATAAAATATAAGACATATGAATAGATATAAAAATAAAACATATGAAATGCCATTGAGTTACAAATGAGAAAACTGAATTCTTAGGTGCCAAGTTTCTATCTCCTGACACCATAAGAATTACTCTAATCCTACCCTAACTCAGATCTGTATATTCCTGAGAGGTTCTCATGGAAAATCCCAGTTCCTCCAGCTTTGCTGTACTTTAATGATTGGTTTTACTCATTTGTCCACTAAAGCTCTCATAATTAATAAATGTGAAATACAGTTCCTGTAAAATTAAACTGGTAAAATGCTCCCTAATTTTCCCTGTCTCTTTCCTGCCATTTGTGTCTATAAACCAGTTTACCCATCACTAACAGAGAGTAGCTGATGTAGAAAAGATCACTCTACTGATAACAAAAGTATTATTCGGAGAAAACTTACTCTAACTCAGTCAGCCCTATTCTCTGGTGACTGAGAGCTATTTGTGTTTGTTAAAATGCACAGTGTGCTTCATACATACACCATGTAACCAGTACAGTTACAAAGAAATATTTTTCTTGAAGAAATGTTACTTTTATTGTGACATCTTTAGTTTCAATACATTATACTGAAATCCATTTTTCTCTTCTATTTAAAGAAAAATTGTCCAGAGTCTTTGAAACTAATTTGAAATCCATGGCATAGTTAATAACTTTTCTGTCCTTAGCCTTGGTATTAGTTGCTGTGCAGAATGCTCCAGTGTATACCAGGTGTAGACTTGTCAATAAAGCAGCATGGCAAGAATTTGGTAACCTGGCAACACCTTACAGTAGCAGCCACTCTCTGCTATCTGGCAATCAGTGCTAGGATGTTTTAACTAGAATAGGGGTGTGTATTTTCTTGTGAGAAAACAGGAATGCGGTATCTGCAATCTCGATATTGCAGGCTACTTCTTTGGAGTCTTTTTAAAAAATGTTTAGTTTTTTGAGAATTTCATACACTATATTTGTCATATTCTTCCTCGCCTCAATTTCTCCCAGATCCTCCCACCTTGCCTTACACATCTAACTCCATGTTCTTCGTCTCAAAAAAAGAAAGAAAGAAAGAAAGAAAGAAAGAACCCAAAAAAAGAAAGAAAAAAGAAAGAAGAAAAAATAAAGAAACAAAGAAAGAGAAAAGAGAAAAAGAAAGAATGAAAGCACACACAGTGGGGTCTGGTTTCTGTTCCCCAACTACTTCTTACTATGAAGCCTACCATGGATCATAGATAGTACGCACCCCCATCATTCTGCTGAGAAAACTTATTTTTCTTCTCCCAGCAGCTATGAATTGCAGATAGTTCTTGGCTAGGAGTGAAACTTTGTGCCCACCCCCACCCCTTTCTCTAGATAGGTTTCTTATTTGATTCCTTCTCTATAGAAAAAGTATGCTGTCAGCACTGGGTCTTGTCACTGGGGCAGAAAGATTTCATGAACAGGAAAAGAGTCTTCTCAAATACTAATATATAACATGTTTAGTAAAAATAGAATTTCATTTCACTTTACAGTGGAATATGCAATACCTGACCTAAACTTGAAATTGTTTTGCTACTCTGGTATTGAATAAGTTGAGTTCAATTTATTTGATCTTGCCAAATACAAGCTGACATTCGAGCAGTGGATGTTATGTATAAACTCTGATTTTACAGGCTCTCTCATAAATGTGAGGGTGTGGATTTCTCAGAGACTTTTATCCTCTTAGAGAATGAGAGTTCGTGGAGCTCTTTTGTCTATAAGTGCTTAAACAATTCTTATACAAAAAAAGACAGGAAAGAGAAAGGAAAGAAAGAAAGAAAGAAAGAAAGAAAGAAAGAAAGAAAGAAAGAAAGAAAGAAAGAAAGAGGAAGGAAGGAAGGAAGGAAGGAAAAGAAAAAGGAGGGAGGGAGAGAAAAGGAGAGAAGAAGGGAAGGGAAGGGAGGGGAGGAGAGGGAGGAGAGGAGAGGAGAGGAGAGGAGAGAAGAGGAGAGAAGAGAAGAGAAGAGTGAACTGTAGGAAGTTACTCCACCCATCCTGACTCTAAAGATACCACTATGAGGATTAGACATTGGAACATTCTCTATGATTATAGGGTTTGGGGATGTGTTTGTCGTTGCCTCTGTGTTTTCCAATGGATTGTGTGTGACTGCAATAAAGAAACTGTCTATAATAGCTAAACAAAGGGGCAGTCATTTCGGTCTGTGTTTGAACTTCAAGCCTGCTGTGCAAATCAAACAAAATGCTATCCAGCTGCTTGCTTACCCCAGCTATAAAACAGCTTGATCTTGTGATTCTGTGGATATCTATAAACATAAAATATAGACCATTGTAGTATGAGAAAATTGAGGTTCCATTGCATCACAACCGGGAAATGTAAGGTAGGACTGCCAAGTTAAACTCAGAACCTTCTCCCCACCATCAACACCGTCAACAGTGTAACAGTACCCTTCATTTCAATATTCATCGATGCTGACCATTCACGCTGTATTTGAGCATCCAGTAGTCAACAACAGAAAGGATTCCAGGGATACAGAAAGCCATTCTTCCTAAGGGTCCAGTGAACTCTACCCCTTCCCTTCCCATTTCATGTATCTAGTTTTCAAGTAATGCAAGTCGGGCACCTTGAAAAGCCGTGTTGTACAATGTACTATTCCCATGCCGTGGCATTCCACAAGTAGCGCCTCATCTGAGTCACCTAAATCACTGGATTTATAGAAAGTCTGTGCAAATTTACAAATCTTCTCAGTAGAATTTATGAGAATATATCTGATCACATTAAAAAATACTCAGAAGGAAAACAAACATAGAAAAATAAATGGTAAAATTGATGTTTCAAACTTTGCTGAATATAAACTCTGACCCTTGGGAATGAAAATAATAGTTCAACCTTGTCTGCTTTATCCTGAATGAAGATACACCATTACGTTACAATCTAATAGTATACCTACTTTCCCCATCCTAACCTGATTTCTACTCTCCTGAACCTTCAACATGCAAAAGGAGTTCCTAGAATTTACACCAGCTTCTGCACAGGAAGGAGACCTCTTTGTTCAAGCTAGCTTAGCCAGTAGAACTGAGTCTAATGCAAGCAATTAGGCAAAACTGTCTAGTGTTCAGTTGGTGCATGATTTTCATACACAGAAGTAAACAAACTCAGAGTTTGGGGTGTTGGCAGTTTAGTTAGCTTCTCCAGATGGCCAACGCTCTAGACGATTCATGTTGGCCATAGACTTAACAACATAGTCCTTCCTCTTCTCCTCTCTCTTTTCCCCACCCCTCCTCCTACTTTCTTCTCTGTGTTCCGCCATTTTTCTGAGTGGAAAAGTAAGACTGAAAATAAGGAACCGAAGTCCTAAGAAAACACTGATCTACTAGCAAACAGCAAGCAGCTACCGTCTGGTGCCCCAAAACGCACAAATCAGCCTCAGCTCTCTTCTGTTGATCTTGGATAACACCCTTTAGCATGATCACGTTGGGGTGGTTTTCTTTTTCTAACCTTTTTCATCTCTGTGGGAAGAGATAGAAGAAGGAAAAGATCGGCAGAACGGTCCTTCAAGGATCCTGAGCGCGTCGTCCATCCAAACACACTTACCTCTATGTGTTCCTCTAACCTTATCAGACACAGAGCCTGCTGACTGGTGACTAAACCGTCAAGAATACGAGCACAGAGAATAAAGCCCAGCACTAGCGATAGTTCTATGAACATGATCTCATTACCCCACTAGAAGTGATCCCTGTACTTTTTCTATAGCTCTCACATTGACTAAGACACCAATACTGATATAACTGAAATTGGCTGGTTTTCTTAAAATCAGTGACGCACATTTCAGTCTAGTCACCCTTATTGATACACATCTATGTAAAAAAAAACTAGCATTTTATTTCCATAGACCTTATACTTCTTACCCCTACCCAAGTTTCTATATTTCTGATATAGATAGATAGATAGATAGATAGATAGATAGATAGATAGATAGATGATAGATAGATATAGATATAGATATATATCAATATATAGATATATATAGATATATATCAATATATATACATATATATTGATCTGGGCTTTAATATATATATATATATATGGGCTATTAGATTACTTTCTTTGCTTCTGCAGAATTGTAACCCCTGCAATCACTTGATCTTGAATTAAAATGCAGTTGATTAGTTGTAAATTCCAGAGATCTGTGCACAAACACATACACTCATGCACGTATACCACCTGAGAATCTTACACATTTCATAGCCTGAAGCATCATTCCTGAGCAGATGAAATGAAAGAGCTAAGATAAGAAATCTGCACATTTGCAGGCATTGGAGTTTTTCTGCCGTTTTGTTGGTAGTGATTGGTTGCTGGTGAACGCCAGGTGCAGAGTTTAATTAATCACGTTCAGTCTGAAGTCTTGATCACCAGTGGTCTTGGCAAGGTTCCCCTCGCTTAAGTATGTATTCCCATTCAGTTCCATTTCCCCCCTCCACTTAGGTGGCTGTTATAAGGAGTTTAATGGTAGCTTTTATAAGTGCATCTTAGAAGACATTTTGCTATCAACACCATCCATCCCTGTTTAATTTAAAAACAAAGACAAACAAAACATCTATTCCTTTAGCTTTTAAATTTTCGAATTGTATCTTGTGCTCCTTAAAAACAATAATTTCCCCTTAAATATTTTCATTGTTAGAAATAAGTTAACTGCGTGATAGTGATGTCCAGTCCATCTCTTGTGAATTTCTCTCTCAGTCCCAGTTTTCTTCCTTCCCTTGCTCTAGTTTATCTTACAGTTCTTTTATCTTCTAGGATGTTGCCAAAACCCAATGAAAGTTGCACAAACTATTTACAGGAATGCTAATACGTGGCTGGAGCCAGGAAATTCCAAAATAAAATTTTCTTAATAAACTACATTTATCATGACTTTTATTCGCATATTCGTCCGCCACCATCTCCTACATGGTGTTGCCCATAGAAAACTCATGGCGTGACCTTACTGCCTGGTCGGGTGGGCACTCCTGAGGCTGCAGAGCGGAAGAGACCACCAACACTGCCCACCCCTGCCCACATCCCTGACCCAAGAGGAAACTGTACAAGGCCTCTGGGTTCCTGTGGGGGAGGGCCCAGGAGCAGCAGGAGCCCTGCCTGAGTCACCACCGGATCCTGAAGGAAACAGACCGGAGGAAA